>NC_088303.1:7374223-7534115 GCF_032854445.1 Liolophura sinensis | reverse complement strand
TTAATTTTGGAGCATCGTGTCGAAGTCGGGAGATTACAATCAAACTCATGTTGGATCGTACTACTCTTTAAATATGGTACTTATTGCTGACTTGCTTGGCTCTCAGTAATGAGAGGTTAGAACAAGGAAACAGGATTGTTTTGCTGGGTGTCAGTATGATGTAACTCAGTGGGGGGTCATGCCATCCGTTTTCGGCAGCATACTTCGCTTGCGCCGACAATATCGCAGCACGGACTCGCCCTACTACAAAACGAAAGGGTGCATATACACACATCTAATGACTTCTCGTCGTCGTATGACTGATAAATCGATAAATTATACGACGTAAAAATCCCAAGGAAAAATACATACATACATACATACATACATACACACACACACACACACACACACACACACACACGCACACACACACACACGCACGCACGCACGCACCCACGCACGCACGCGCGCGCACGCACGCACGCACTCGCACGCACGCACGCACGCACGCACGCACGCACACACATACATACATACATACATACATACATACATACATACATACATACATACATACATACATACATACATACATACATACATACACACGTATATACATGCACACGCCCATACACCAATACATATAGACGCAGAAGATGGGCTAGAATCTAAAATTTAAAATTTTAAAATTATTCTACGGGATGTGATTGTATGTCACCGTAATGTAATTATGTAAAATAAAGTGTAGCACTGAAAACTGTTTCTAAAACTAATGGCTTTTCACAAAAAATCTGTTTCTATCATGACCACACTGACACTTAGAGATACGCAAGACAAACAAAAAACAACTCCAACACATCTTGCAAACAATGACGTGTTGACGCCTGATTACATCAACACCGTTAAATAGTATAACATGATATATGTGTCAATCAAGTATATTTTAATATGGCCACTGTCCACTGGCCAACCAATAGAAGTAAACACACACGTAGAACAGAAAATAGCATCGACGTTTTTCGCTCATAAAATTTACCACCGCTGGGTAAGTGACCTTGAGAGCGACGTTAAAGACCAATCAAATAAATAAATGGATGGAAAACAAAGTGGGAAGAGCGTATTGCCCTCAGAATATTTCCCCAAGCTGACAGAGCTGTAATTCAAACATTTCAAATTAGTTTTGTATAATGTAGAAAGATCCATCCGTCATTCGTTGCCACAAAATTAATTTTTTTATATATTCCGTCGACAATTCTTGCCTTATTCCCTTCCACTGTGTAAAGGTATTGTACATAAGCCCACACTCAATATACTCTGCAGTAAGGGTATAGGTTTGGGTTAAAGGTACATCTATCACAGCTGTCCAGTCAGCAGTACTGATGTGACGGGCTCGTCGATTAGAGACGGGCTCACTTTGTTAGTGAGTAGACGACAAGGGGATCTGTAGAAACCTTAAGAAGGCCACGGAGATAACAGGTGATACCATGGATGACGTATATTTATTTCTTTTTTTCAAAGATTTAATTGAATTGGTTTTCAAATAACTACTACCGTTCTTTCCTGTGAATTATGATTCTCCAAAACATTCCATGTTTCATGTTATTTACGTGTACGAGGGACATGAACGAATAGAGGTAAGGTTACAAGCCCACATATGGCATTAACGCGTTTTAATACGCCTGTTTTAACCTCCTCGATTCATACAAATTCTGCCTGATGTTTGTGCCATCTTTCAGACATTCTCACAAAGAGACATGTGTAAATCAAAAACTAGCCGAATCCGTGGGGTCCTGGCTGCGTGAACAGATGGTTCTCACACAGTCATATGTATAGGTATTTACGTTGCTCGAATGACACATGCCCAACTCCGTAAGAATGAAGTTTGTTTATGGTATTTCACTTCATGCTAATGGTCATGTCACTGTCACAACTTTATCATTGTCGTTAGCAGTTACACTAAAACTTTTGCAAACAAGTGAAAATGCCAAGTGGTCATCACCTCATCTATGTGACCAAATGCCAAATTATCATACCATCGCTGATTCGCCGATTGTCATAATGTTATCACAACTTCATGGGGCTACAGTTTGTGTAACCAGATGCCAATTATCACATTGCCGTCACTTCTTTCCTGGTTATCTGTGGCGAGAGGCCAATTTATCACACTGTCGTTGCTTATTTTTCGGTCATCACAATGATGTCACAGCTTCACCGGATTTCAGCTGCCACACCCATATCTTCGTCGTTGCTTCACCAGCTATAATAACCAAGTGTAAAATCACCGTCGCCGATGTTTCGCAGGAAAGATGTTGTCATATAACCAATCTTGATACTATCTCCAATGCTTCATCGGCTGCATGTGGTCAGATAACCAGTTGTAGCACTGCCGTCGCTGCTTCAGAGTTTAAACGTGTCTAGATACATACACAGGTAACAAATTATCATGGTTGCTCCGTTTGTCTGGTTATCCGAGGCTAAATAACACCGGGGACCGGCGATGTCTCGGCATAATAAACGAATAGCATTCAGCATCCTGATTTACACACAATTTCTTTCAATGGCTGATGGACAGAGGGATAATCACATGCAGCTCTGATAACAAGCACAACTCACTTGTTCGATGATTTTCGTGACGGTATGCGCCAATCCTTCACAATGACAGTAAATAGTCAGCGATTTCATAAGCAGCTACATGTTAATGCGAGAGCGGGACAAAATAGAAAAAAAGACGTTATTTATTAAAACATATCAACGAAAGGTTTAACTTAGTGACACAAATTCAATCGAACAGCGCTATGTAGCACCAGATGGTCAGATGAAGGTCAACACGTGCTTTATGGTAGCTATATGGAAGTTCACTTTACGGTTAACTACCAAGCATTGTTTTTTTTTGACGTCGCCGTTTTAAAGAAGATGATACGTTTAACTGACGCATAGTACAATGCAGTTTGATGGATTAGATCCTTCTGGGATGCAAATGTTAGATTATCCTTAGATTAGGACTGTCATCATGTTCTAACATCGTTGCCTGAATACACTGGTGCCTTCTGAACGACGTTCACAAGCCTTTGACTAAGAATTCTGCATTCAAAATTCGTTCAAGGCTTTTACCCAGAAAACGGTCAGACAGATACCTAGCTAGGTTTCCTCAAGCAACAAACTTGAGGGGAAATTTTCTTGAGACGGAAAACACCTATCAAAGAAGTAAATACCGTATTCAAGATTGTACAGGGAGTGGTTGTGAGGGATATATATCAGATCCAGCTTGTGTGTGTGTGCGCTTGTATTTGGTCCTGATTGCAGAGGTTTCATATTGTTAGATCTGTGCACGACGATATTTTGACAAGCATAACACAACATTCAGTTCGGGCTTGAAGAGCATTTGTCCAATGACGGCTTCGTCGAGCCGGCTATTGTCTGACACCAGGTCACTTGTGTCGTGTACTGTGTGGTTAGCAATTTCCACACACATAGTGATATTGTCATGTATTGCATAAAGACACCTTACTGCACATACCACGTGCATCCATCTTGTACGTTAATGTCACTGGTATATCTTTTTTGGCATTTCGTTGAGACCGTCTGTATTTAAGATTATCGAATATGACATATTACAAGGCTTGGCTATAAATAAATAGTACTACAGGACAAGACTTTCAGAAATACCTGTACACGTGCCGCCTAATGTAGAAGTAGATTTAATCTAAGCTGACCGTGAACAAAAAAATAGCACACTGGCCACTATTTGCTCACATAACCGTTTAGTTACTCATTTAGAGAAAGAGCTAATATTTACCATTTCATTTATATTCAATCAGATTGCATGTATCTAGCTGACAAACTGAGAAAATTTGACGTATTGGGACACCAGATGCTTCGATATGGTACATAACCCATATTTTGCAAAGAGCAAGAACTTTGTACCTTTTTTTTAAAACAAAACATATCAATGATTTCGCCTTGCTGCAGTTTTGTAATGACAGAAATTTCCTCTTCAAAAGCAACTTGCCATATGCACAAATATTTTCACGCCTTTTGATAAAATGTTGAAAACAGAGTCAACACTGCAAAAGAAGTGAAATCCTGAGGGTACAGCGCGTTGATATCTGCCAGGAAGTTTGTGGGAAGGGATAATAAAAAGAAGACAAATTATTGCCTAGCTCATAAGGCTATGAATAAAACATCACGCAAGAAAAAAGAAACTTCTGTAACTTATTTTCAGTTCAATCTCCATCCCACTGACGTGAGGGTTTCGCACATTCTACTTCCTGTGGAGTTTTTTTTGCCACATTAAGGTGAGATTTATTACAATCGGTGAACAAAAATTGTCTGTTACATCAGAAATGCATCAACGCAGTGCATTAGACGAAGTCTGGAAAAAGCTCAGTGTCTATCAGATTGTTACCAATTAGATATTTATTTTAAATATTTTATTGTTTATTAAAGAGTGTTTTGATATTGACAATAATCGTCAACGGCATCGTCATGAATGGGACCAAAAACACTTCTGTATGACAATTACACAACAGGACGTTCGGCTTTTCCTGAAAACAATCGTGTGACCATTTGCCTAGTCTAACGTTCGTTGGAAGAAAACGGCTTGTTTTCTGCATGTATCAATATGTAGTGTATGAGCGGGAACAGTAAGCTATGCTAGTCGCTGGGATTGAGACAGCCTCTCTCTGTACCGCTGTTAGTGTATCAAAACCATCAGTCTGCTGGCTTATAACGTCATTGGTAACAGCTTTCATTATTGGTTTGATGAATTTGACGGTGGAAAAGTGCTGGTTGCGACACAGGATCAAACGAGACTTATTGGTCAGTGGCAAGTGGACTTCCCTTAAAAACCATTAGTCTACCGTGGCAGCGGTGCATAAACATAGTGAATGTCCAGCAGTTTAGTTCGAGCTTCAGGCATTCAACCTTCCAAATGTGAAGCATTTATTTAAAAATTCATGAATAAGTTTTAGTTTACGATAGATTTATTGTGGAAAACATGGCCATTAATGGTGGGTCTAGCTTGACTCTCGCAGTTGGAACATTTTGGAGTCTTTTAGAGTCGGTTTGGGAACAAGACGAAGACATCAAATCAAACTTGGCACTTACAGATCACTGAATGAAGAAGTTGGATTGCTATTTTACGTTTCTGTGCATGTGAAGGTCATGTCTGTAATCAGGGAGCTTGTGTGAAAAGGAGAAATTACATCGACATAAAAAGTGCAAATTTCATCCCACTTCCAATCGACATTGTCTACACGATAATCTGACATTTGCTCGCTAATCAATCAAACTGGACTGTACTGTGCGTTTGCAAAACCTATCATCTGTAAAACGGTCACGTCAAAAAACTATGCCTGGTATATTTTTTCTGTAGGACTGAATTTTTTCGAAAACCTTTCTTTCCTGTGACTGTTTGTGACTAGAATTCCTTGCCGTCCAATATAAGAAATATAAACAACGAGTCGATCCACAGGAAGATATAATCACCTTCTGTAAAATATCTCTATACTTCTCTGGTTCTGTACTGTGGCGCCAGACCTGAAAATGTCGTACGACATTCGTCGTGAACAACGATCGTCTTAACAACCATCTAACAGAAAATCCAAAGTACTTATATGGGGTAAGCAATAAAACTGTTGAACACGTTTTTGTGCTGTAATTTATGTATAT
Source organism: Liolophura sinensis (assembly GCF_032854445.1). Classification (NCBI taxonomy): domain Eukaryota; kingdom Metazoa; phylum Mollusca; class Polyplacophora; order Chitonida; family Chitonidae; genus Liolophura; species Liolophura sinensis. Next base: position 7,528,463 of record NC_088303.1, on the reverse strand, counting down.
ATATATATATATATATATATATATATATATATATATATATATATATATATATATATATATATATATATATATATATATATATATATATAATTCCATATATATATAATTCCAGTTTGAATTTTCTGGTACTCGACTGTAGGCAAAAAAAGGTTCATTTGACCACCTGGTACGAATTAGCGCCACCCTAAGCTGTACTTTCTTTCACCTCTGTTTTTTCTTCAGCTTTGTTCACTGAACCCAAATCGTATTTTCACATATCAATGAAGATTAGCACGATAAACTGTGGTCACAGGTAATCTTGATTTAATAAAGCTTAAAACAAAAGAGACGAAAGTCATGAAAAAAGTGGATTGTGTTTGTTATCAGAGTTACTTGTGATTATCCCTTCTTACATCAATCATTGAAAGAAATTTTGTGTAAATCAGTGTGTTAAATATCATTCGTTTATCATAAAGAAAAGACGTAAGAAAACGTTTCAATCCAAACGACAACACGACAGTTGGTTATTTGGCCTCAGATAACCAAAAAAACAGCCACGACAATGATAATTGGTTACATGTGTATGTTTCTGGACACGTGTAAACTGTGAAGCGGCGATGGCGGTGCCAAAACTGGTCATCTGACAATATGTAGCCAACGAAACATTGCCGGTTATTTAAAGCCACTTCTAGTTTAAGCAACGACGAAAATGTCATAACTGATGCCTGGTCACACATATCCGTATAGTGACGATGGTGTGACAGTTGAAATCTGGTGAAGCGGTGACAATGTGATAACAGAAAAATAAGCAACGACAGTGTGATAAATTGGCACATAAGTTTACACATACTGTAGCCTTGTCAAGTAGTGACAACAGTATGACAACCGTCTACTTATTCGTGAGTTGATGACCACTTTTCACTTTTGCCAAAATTTTATTGTAGCTCCGCATGATAATGAGTGGAATTTTATAAACAAACCATGCGACCTTTTGTCGATCGAGCAACGTAATTACCCGAAATAACCTATACATAGGACTGTGTGAGAGTCATCTGTTCACGCAGCCAGGAGCCCCCGGACTCGACAAGTCGCTGATTTACACATGCCTGTTTGTGAGTACCTGTGTAATTTTCTTGGGCTTACCTGTCCTAAGTGAATTTTTACGCGTCTGCTCACAAATGGTATTCAGGTGAACTTGTATGTAGTACACAGGAAGTTTACATTGCACAAGCACCAACGCGTTAATGTCAAAGGTCGGTTTGTAAGCTGACCATTATTCTTTCAAGACCCTTGTAGACTTAAATAACATCGAACAGTACATTATTTTGGAGGATCGTTTCACAGGAGAGAACGGTAGTAGTCATCTGAAAAACAATGCAGTAAATCTTAGAAAACAGATAACAATGTATGCCCTCCATGCTTTTTTCAGACCTCTTATCTCAGTGGCGTTTATAAGGCTTCTATAGGTCTACTCGTCGTCTATTAACTCTGTGACAAAGTGAGACCGTCTCTAACCCACGATCCCGTCACATCAATAACAAAGTGGGACCGTCTCAAGTCCACAACCTCGTCACATCAGTTCTGCGGATAGCTGTGATACATGTAGCTTTAATTCAAACCTATACTCTAACTGTAGAATATAGGTTGTGTCTGGGTGTCTGTACCACACGTTTACATAGGGAAAGAGAACGAGGCAGAAATTGCTGGTGAAAGATATGAAAAAAATTCGTGTCACAGAACGACTTTGTTATGGATCTTTCTATAGAATGCGAAACTCATTTGGAATGCTTGAATTACAACTCTGTTAGCCTAGGGAAATCTTCTGTGAGTAATATGCGCCTCCCAATGTGTTTTCAGCTGAGGGAAATCTTCTGTTAGTGATATCTCATTCCAATGTGTTTTTCATCCATTTATTTACTTGATTAATGTTTAATGTCGTAGTTAAGATTTTTCGTCACTTACCCAGCGGCGGTAAATTTCATCAGTTAAAAGAAAAGCTCAGAGATGTTTTGTTTTCTAATGGGGTATAAAGTATTACTATATTCACTAAGGCATTGGCTATAGTGAAATTATCCTTCACTAATGTATGTCATGTGATCCTATTTAACGGTGCTGATATAGTGACACATCAAAAAAAGGCCATGGTTTTGAAGTCATGGTGACTGTTTCTGTCTTTGTTGCCTGTACCTCCAGCAGTGTGGTTATGGTGAAATAAGCCACTTTTATGACAGGCAGTTGATTTCGCAAGCCATTTTTACGAGTCCATACCGTCAAAGTGCTGTTGTTACTGAAGTATTATGCCGAAAACACCTGGCATGACATCACATACAGTAACACTATGACACCGGGAGAACCAGTACATTTTCCTTGCAGAGCGCCAAGCGAGGCAGCAAAAAGTTCCATTTTTAAAATATGGTATGACCGGATACGGGTTTGATTACAGGTCTCCGGACTGGGAGGCGATTTTCCATCATTAGGCCATCGAACCGGTGAGGAAAATCTGAAGATTTACTTTGTAGGAAGATAAATAAATATTGTGTAAAAGAACCTGATGCGATGTACGGCAGGGTTATAAAGATAATCTAAGTGATAGTCCGAGAATGGAAAGTTAAATACAGTGGTCGTCCAATAGGTATCATAATTACATATTCTGATAAGGCAAACGGTCTTAGATAGACGCAGTGACTAGACCACGTGGACTACGGCAATTGGTATATTGCCAGCTGACCATCGCACCACCGATGGCATCCCAATGCGGTTGTAAAACGTCCGACTTCATCAGAAGACCATTGACGATCAGAGGCGCTCGCATATTTCACTTGTACAATAGATGATAAATCTTTTGACCTACATGTGGGACAGATTGTGTGCTATATGGAAAGCTACCGTAAGACGTTGGTTTCAGTTTGATGTCCATATCTTTATGACAAACGGACGGCCTCATAAGTCCATATCCAGTGCTGGGAGCGAGGTAATGACCTTCTCCCGTCAGCAGGAGGTGTAAATCCACGAGATCCAATACATCCGTGTTATAGCCGGTGAGCTTGTGGGAGCAGACCGGATTAACGAGAGGCTGTTTCCTCCTAAATTAGTTAAGCTTTCTCTCTATGTATTATCAGTGTGGGAAAAGTTGAGAAATGAACTGTGGCATTTGTTCTCATTCAGTCAGTGCTCATACTATTGTATACCACGAATACAAAGACACCTAATAAAAAAGCTATGCGATCACTGAACTCACTTCAAAGCGCGACAAATACAGGCTGAAAGAAAGGGGATTCTCCAGAGAGAGGATGACAGTGAAGATGTTGCCATAAATTGCAAACACAATTCCCGAAAATTACGCGACTGTGATTTGCTAGACAACACAGGACGTGTTATACATATGTAAGAGACAACTGATTTGGAGTCTTGGGTTGTGGTTTAGCGTCTGCAAATTGTACTCAATGAAAGTTCCGTTTCTGAAAGCATAAAGCGCATGTTTCCTTTAACAGGAACAAGAAGTCTACCGAACACTTTAACAAAGAACTTGGCTTTTAGAATCGGAAATGTCCTGGGATAGTGTCTATCTCAATATGCAGTCCGTAAATGTATACAGGAGGAATCAATCACCTTACCGAGAACACAAATATATTCACATTTTAAAAGATCTGTCTAGATTTTCTCAGCAGCAAGTGAAAAGTTTGACGCAAGTAAAACTTTACAAGTCAATATGTTTAGTTTGACGTGGTTTAGCCGGTTCACTGTCAATAGCACAATATTGTATATATGTTATATATATAATATATACATTAATTATATGGATAAAACAACGACAGAGGGGATTGTTTAAATACATTTTTCTACTGAAAATCACCGAATGCCACTGCGCATTTCTTCTACTGCAATTAATTTATGTGTCATTTCAGTAGCTTTCCAGCATAACTGTGAGATTAGTTACTTCAGGAACAGTACACGTTTCTATACCCATAAACGGAACCGCGGCAGTACAATTAATTTGTTTATTTATTTGATTGATGTTTCACGTCGCACTCATACGTCATTCTTACGACAACAGTCAGCATTATGTTGAGAGCAAACTGGGAAGAGCCCGGGGGAAACCAACGATCATAAGAAGGTTGCTAACTGACCTTCCCACTTTCGAAATGATAGGAAGCCAGCATGAACTGGAGCCTCGAGTCATTGTGCTAAACTTTCACGCCAACCATCAGTCCAAATATGCCCCGGTTGTAGAATTATGTAGAATTGATGTTTCCATTAATTCAATATTTTAACAGATTCAAAGTACATAATTTGTTGATCCCCACTAAGTTTTCATCTCTGTACCATGATGATCTTCCTTTGGAGATGAGTGGAGCAGTGTCCAGCTTTCTCCTGATTGCCACACTAGTATCGTTGAGGACTTAAGCTGTTGACAAAGTGATTGTAACAACAGTGTTTTCCAATCTACTGACTCTCTTTCAAGCGTGGTTAAGCCTTCTTCAGATACATGCTCACAACGTCACGTCCGTTTGGTGAAGGCCGTGGCCATCTGATATGTGTTACCTACTTAGACACGGCCTCTGACCAATGAAATGTATGCCCATCAGTATGTATTGCTGTGTTCTTAGACAATGTCACCCGAGCCGACGGTCATGCGTGGTCAGATGTAAGATAATTCGAAGACCGAACCAATGTTTAGCCCACTCAAGACTACGGGACAGCAGATGCGTGTAAATGTGCAAAACGTAGTAAATCGGCTTTCAGATTCTTTTTGAGTTTCTGCTAGCCCTGTGCTTTTTAACACATTTCAGCTATTTTCAGCAGGTATAGAATACGTGTATCGCCTTTGTCACTCGGCCATCTTTACAGCTGGAATAGTTTTTTGTCAAGCTACTTGCAATATTGTGGAAATTGCTCTTTTTCATAATTTAATCGCAATTTGCGCCAAAAGTACATCGGATGAAAAAATAAAAGCAGATACTTGATGAAGGCGTCAAATTCAATCGCGCAGCATATATAGTAGAGATGAGAGATGAGATTTTGTTGTTAATTTCATGAAAACATTTTGGCGACTTCATATTTTTTACCAGTGGCGAAGGTTAAAAGTTGTGAACGAATTTCAACGCTTTCGCAATTTAGGTGTACCCAGGATGAGTCTTCAAGGATATAAAATTTTAGAACAATCGATTCATTGGTTCTTGAGAAAAAAATGAAAATTCCTAAATTACACGTTATCCAAAATGGCCGTCAACCTTCGTAGCCAACTATGCCCCATATTTACATGACACGTCTCCTATGAGTACCATAAAATATACGTACGTTTACATTTAAATTTGTGTCGAATAATCTCTAACAAAAACAACTGGGATTGAACCCCCAATTATCGTTTAGTGTGTTCATTACTGGCGGGTTTAGCTTCCTTCTCCTCGTTGTAACATTTAGAGCCTCGAATTGCCTACAGACTTGACATTACGCAGAACGGTGGGTCACTGTTCTGCACCTCTCTACGTTTCTGTGCTCATGAAGGTGACATATGTAATTAGGGAGCTTCTGATAGAGCGAGAAATTATACCGACAAAAAGGTTCAATTTATACCCCACCTCCAATTGGTCTTGTCTACAGAATAACGGACATTTGCTCCATCTTATCAGTCAAACTGCATTGTAACACGCGTCTGCAGAACTCAGCATCTGTAAAACGGTCACCTAAAAAAAGTCCTTGCTAGTTGTGAATTTTCATATAGGAAACATAAACACTGCACTGATATTCGCCTGGCTGTCTGGTGCTACAATGCTGTTTTATTGAACTTGTATCAATCAATTAAGCCTTTAGTTATTATACTGGGGCCATTTTCTCCTTTTTGTTCAGCTGCCGCATTTACTTGCCGTTGCTAGATAAATCATTGACTGTTTACTGTTATTCATGACGCATACATATCGTTACCCCGAAAGAAAATATGTCTCTGAATGACGTCGCTAAATATCAGTCTATAATCCACCGATTTCCTCCAAGCAAGTAGTCATGCAACATGAATGAGTACCCTGGTGTGTCTTAGTACAATATCTAAGTACTTCGTCACAACATCACGTGCAGTGACCATCGGATCTGTGTCAACTGGTCAGAAATGACCTGTGAACTTAACAGTTGGAAGCAAGCCAGTGAAACACAAAAAACATGAGATAATCAGTGCGGTGTCCAGTCGTGGTCATATATACACTAACAAATCTCGAAAGTCATGTGTCATGTGTTTAAAACGATTGAAACTCTGAAAAAACTCACGATGTCAGATGCTGGAACAAAGACAGGTTCCCCCGAGTACATCATTCCCACGTACGGCCGGAGATCCCCCGGGCTGTGCGGGAGGAAAGCATGAACTGCAGTTGGACTCACGGCGACTGCATTGGTGAGATCAGTTCAGCGCTTGCACGCTAATCACTAGGCCAGATCTTCTATTATTGCCAAAAATTTGATGAATTTGCCGGTAGAAGAGAGCTGGGCTTGACACAGGGTCAAAAGAGATCACGGTCTGAAGAATGAATATGGCATGAAAAATTTTAGTTTTGATTATTTTTAACCGATGGAACTTCCCTACTTCCTACTGTTGTTGTAGAATCAGAGTAAGGTTATCATCAAAATACTTATTTCACTGTTTCATTGCTTGGGGTTTCATTTTATTTGATTTTTGCGATTGTTAGTTTAAGTTTAATGTCACTTTCAGGACGACCTTTCCTTGCTAGCATGCCGGTTGAATACTACCGCGTCAGAAAGTTTAGTGCTGCCTCACTGCAACGCCATGCCGGAGACACTATATAAATGCATACACCTACATGTAAACCAGTTCCACCAATATTTCGCCCATTTCCATATTCAGCCCACCAAATAAAATAAATACCACCTACGACACATTTGATTAAGACTTATATAAAGTTTTGAACTATACATTGATTTACATATCGTAAAGACGAAGTTGACAAAACTTTCCGGGTTACATAACATAAAAGTCATATAGATCTGATATACCTTTGATTTCTTCACGTATTTTATGAAGATGACACTAAAAGCACTACTTCTCTGAATGTAAGTGTCGGGTCGAGATCATTGTAAAGTGTAACATGTGGTAAAAGTTCAGAAACATGAAGATGGTAATCATGTGGTTACTATTGCTTGTCATTGAAAGATGCCTGTATTATCGGTTGTTTTACTCAATTATCTGCCAATGTAAACATCAAAAGATTTACAACGTTAGCGTCTCTCTTACAGGTAATTGCCTATGTCTGGCGCATAATATTATTTGACGATAACTAGCTTTGTCAATGCTAGACAATTAACCCACATCTGTTCACGCTGGCAGTGTTTATATGGTCTAGGGCGAGGCATCGATGTGGTTGTATAGAAAAACGGATTCTGTGTGTGTGTCTGGCACGGAAGGCTGCATCACCGTGATTTATTCTTCATGTAGCAGGCGTCAGAGAAAAGTGTTTAACAGAAGAATTGGCCACTTATTACTGTTGAATTACAATAGAGTCCAAATCCAACTGCCGCCACTAAAACCTCCAGTAATTAAGTTAAATTACAATGGCTAAAAATTAATTTCCTTTGACGGGGTACAGGGAACAAGATTGCCATTAAATTCGCGGTGGCAATAATAGTACCTACTTGGCAGTAGGCTACAAACGGCTTTTGAAAGCCGTTGTTTCACAGAGACATTTCCAAAGCTTCCGTTATTCTGACTGAATGGGAGTTTGATAATTAAGTACCAGATAATAATTCCTTTTTAATGCTGTGGTCAATAACAATGTGAGCCATGTACTTTTCTCGTTTCAAATAACTAAGTTTAATCTGGCCCGTAACAGATGACAGAATGAAAGATGATTGAAGTGAGGGCATGACTCCAAGCCTGGTCGAACACATTCAGCTTTATCTCATTTCTTTGGGGAACTGGCGAGTATTTGTGTACAGTGGTACATATAGTGTCAAATTATGCTAACGCACTTTTTCATTTTATTTGAGGGAAAAATATATCAAGCCCGGGGAAAAGGATTCCCTTTCATATGAAACTAACAGACATTTCCAGGCAAAAGAGGAAAGGTAAAAAAGGATGCAAACAATCCTATTTTTCACCATTCATGCTGACATAACTGACAGTAAGCGGTATTGAAAAGCGAAATAATGACATATTAGACGCAAAGATGTTTCAAAAAGAGGCATAGTGAGAGACGCACACGTGAGTCTATCAGCGAAAGCTGGAGATCCCGATCTTCCAGTGAAGAAAAGAGAGAGGCTGGATTTCATTCAGGCCCTCATTTATTGTTTACTCTTATCCTTAAAGACTTTCCTCTTCGCATATTTTGTGACAAAATTGGGCAAATGTGTTGTGAAAACTTTTCGATTTTCTAACATAATATTAACGTTCCACTTTTGTTTCACCACCGTAATTCAGAAATGTCTAAGTTTTTATGACTTATGACGATTTTCATCTTCTATCTGGCACCTGGTTTAAGCCGTACTCAGGGTATTTCGGGTGGGGGGGGGGATATTCGACGCCAATCCGGTTTTTGGGCGTAGCAGAAAGGATTACTCAGAGAGAACCTTCTACCCTCTGCAGAACCAAACCAGCCAGGCCAGGAATCGAGCTCTTGACCTTGTTCATTAACCACAAATCGGTATAACGACGAGAACAAAGATTAAGTCATAGGCAAACTGTCAGTACTAGGTATATTATACAAAAGTTGTTTTTCCTACCCTAGTACTTATGAAGTGTATTTATTTATTGGATTTTACTTCAAAAATATAGGCGATTCGATTGCGGTTGATAAAAGTTAATGAGTAGCACAGCCTTTGCACTGCAGTTTTTCAGGTACATGATGTTCTCCAGATGTTTTGATCATCGTAAACAGCACATCAATATATGAGTAGCCTATGTCATATTTGCAAAACATGTCAGGCAAACAACAGCCACATTCCAAATGAAATGATACATAATCTGAAAGAAGATATTTTTAGCTTTCCTTTTAGAGCTGTATTCTGGTGTTTGACTTCCATTAATCTTGTGCTAGTCCGTCACTCATTCAGCTCCTCCTGATTTCTATTTTTAAATGTACTTTACACAACGACTTTAAAAACTCACCGGTTTTGCTAGGTAAGTAAAATGAAATGCTGCACACAATATGTGACTTAGAGACAATGTAGTAACGTTGGAGGATGTGGGACAGAGGTGACATTGGCGGTCTATTGTGTGGCTATTTTGTGTAGCCCAACGTTTGTTCAAAGCCAATAGGGGAGTTTCGAGTTCGAACTCTTTTATCGTTGAAGGTAGAAAAAGTCCAACTGTATCATGTGACTTGTCAAAAAATGTCTGTGAACTTGAGAAGTTCCTAATAGAAAAGAGTCTCTGGAAAAGGGTGAGACAGGTGATCAGTAAATTAATGTCAAAGATTGCATTTTTCACCATTCACCGTAGGGCTGTTTTTACCTTTGATGACAGAAGAGTTCCAACTCAAAACCCTCTCTTTTGTTGTCCACCATTATGGTATGCTTGTCTGTGCGTCACATGCTAGAAAGTTCAACAATAAGTTGTCAAAGTTTGGTGTTTTAACCCTGGAACTGACGTTTCATCCAAAAAAACTGACGGCCACCGGCAATCTGCTTCCCTCCACTCATAAAACTGAAATAAAACTGGAAGTTTTAAATTATATAAAGATAAATGTATAGAGTGTGATTCCAAAGATTCTTTAATCAAAAGTTCGACATTACAAAAATAATTCCAATGGTTCTCCACGTATCATTAATCCCTATATTCTGATAAATTTAAATTATCTGTACTTAACTGCAATTAACGCAATTTCCAGACCACATGGACAACGGGAATTTGTATAATGCCAGCTGACCATCACACAACCAAGGGCATCTATATGTGGTTGTAAAACGTCCTTACGTCCAAGTGAATCGATCGTAATCAGAGTGAGTGATTGATTGCTTGAGATTTAACATCGTACTTAACAATTTTTCAGTCATATGACGACGAAGGAATCCTTAAGGTGCATGTAATGTGCCTCGTTGTTGCAGGACGGATTTCCACCGCTCTTTTATCTAGTGCTGCATCACTGAGACGGCTTACCGAAGGCAAGTAAGCCGCTCGGCCCAAGTTATTATACTGATACGGGTCAACCAGTCGTTGCACTATCCCCCTCATGCTGAGGAGCGAGAAAGTTACAACTTCCTCTTTTAAGGTCATAGGTGTGACTCGACCCAGGATTGACCCTGGATCTACCGCTCCCGAAGCGAACCATCTTAATAAGAAGACGATTGACTATCAGAGGCGCTCGTATATATAAATCTTTTGGCCTACATTTGGGATAGTCTGTGTACTAAATCGAGTGTTAACCTAAGTTCTCCCCTTAAGCGTTGGCTTGAGTTTGATGTCCATCACCTTAAATAGGTCTGTGTTAAAGTTCTTGTCCCTGTGAGACCAGAGACTGGATTGGCGAGAGGTCTTTTACTTCTAAATGAGTTAAACTTCCCTTTTTGCATGCCGTGAAAGGGAACAGTAGGGAAATGAATTATGACGTCTGTTTTCAGTCAATCAGTAATACAGATTATTTCTTTTAGTCAGTCACCTATTTTTATTTGTGTGTAAATCAGTCATAATCTCTACAAAAATTGCCTTTCGTCAGCGACACGTAACAACGGAAGCTCTACAAATTCATATGTTGTACATCTGTATTATTAAACGTGACCACATTTGCCAACCATTTAGAATCAGAAGTCCGGTAAGTACAGACACCCTTGAACAGCTTACACAGTCAACTGGAACTCTGTGGCCTGGTGGTTAGACAAAGGTCGTCAAGATTCTCTTGAACGCGACAGAAAACATACCAGAGACAACATTGTCTGCTTTGTCTTTCTTAAGGTCATTTGCTAAAATAATATATCTATGTAAGATAAAGTAGCAACAAAACTGTGTGTTTATATACACGCTTTTTCCTTGAGTGTATTTCTATATTTGGACGGTTGTTTGAAGTTCATGTGCATTTGGTCAAAGCGCACTTTGGTTTCACTTCAAGAATTCTTCGAAGTAGGCCTTTGCATTTAGGTTGTGCAGATATATTGTTAATTTATCAAAATACGTATGTTTATGTCTTACCAAAACAGCAATTATTTGCCATGTAACTAAATTTTACGCCGTCGAGTAGACCTTACTCTTTGATAAATTAACTGTAAATTATGTTATCTAGCTCTGAGCTGTAATGCTGGTGACGTTATGGCCAAGGGGAGTTGAGTGGATCAGTGTCCAGCTGTTCACACTTGAATACATCAGCAATATCTGCTTGAGCATCACAGCTGTACACCCCAGACCTCCGGATTGCCACACTAAAATGGTTAAGGGCTTGGATTGTTGGCAGAGGACTCTACCGCTATGGCGATTCGCGGGAAGTTAGTGACGCGGATTACAGTGAGCTCGATCGGAAATATCATCTTAATGAAGTATGTGACAGGAACATTGTTGTAGGAGGCAAGATGGATTGTGTACGCGCAGTGGTGCTTGAGAGCGTCGCCAAGAGAAGATGAGGAATGATATCTGATAAGATTTCAGAGTGGGCATGCAAGGTTAGATCTGTCACATCTACTGATCGTCCTCCAAGCATAGAGTCTGATCACATGACTATTTACCCTGATGTCTCCAGGTTCATCGTCACAATATCATGTGCATACCTCGATGAAGTTGGCACAAGATTCCAACACAACATTTATTTCCATATTTTCAGCTGCGCGAGCTGCATTCTGGCGAATATGGTGTTGAATGTTGTGTTGGAATCTTGTGCCCACTTCACCGAGCTCACGTCGTGCATTCAGTGCACGCAATGGTCGTCTGGTTTTTGTAATCTGTTTAAAAACAACATGGGAAATTTATCATAGACAGTGAATCGTTGCAAACTAGTGCGTAGAGTAAGTCAAACTATATGAAGTTCTCTTATGTTACTAGGTCCTATGTGGTCAGGTTTAAGACAAGTCAAGAACAGAAGCACGTTTTAACCAACTCAAGACTTTGGGATCAGCAGACAATATCAGTTGTTGTGATCGAGCCACTCTCTACTGAATGATGCTCACCAAACCATTGTAAGACGTAAAACAATCTTTCATCTACACGATGTATTATATTTTGAATGGATTATTTGCTGCTCATCTTTTTTTGGAAAATTTTCATGGATATCTTGTATGAAACCGATATGTATCCGATGTACATTGCTTTGATTACACAATGAACGGAGAAGACAATAACAGTATTACTTCTCGAAATATACATATTGCTTCGTGATTGTTATATCTTGCCACATGTGCTAGAAGTGCAGAAATATAAAGAAGATCTCATCATTCGACCACCTCTACTTGGCATTGAACTATGCTTGTATTGTACATTGTTTATAAACAACTATCTCCCAAAACGTTACTACATGTACGTTAACGTCTCTCTTACATGTAATTACCTATGTGTGGCACGTAATGTGACTTGACGCCAACTAGCTTTGTCAACGCTAAACATTTAACCCACATCTCTTCACGGTATTTATATGGTGTAGTTCGAGGCATGGATGTGGTTGTATAGAAAAATGAATATTGCTATTAAAGTAGAAAGAAGACCAGAGCCACATTGTGGAAACTCAAAACGCCAGTAATTACATGCAAGTTAAATTAGAATGTTTGACATTTAGATTCTTTTAGAGGCGTACACGAACCTAAATTACATATAGTAATTTTCAATGCCTTTTTCGTAAGACCTTTAAAAGCCTTCGTGAATTAAGCGTTTAATCATATACCCGATTATGTGACCTGTTATGTATGTACGTTTGGGGTTTAACGTCGCACTTATATGATTTGTCACGTATGTACGCTTGGGGTTTAACGTTGCACTCATATGACTTGTTATGTCTGTACGCTTGGGGTTTAACGTCGCACTTATATGACATGTTATGTATGTACGCTTGAGGTTTACCGCGCACTTATATGGCTTGTTATGTATGTACGCTTGAGATTTAACGTCGCACTTATATGACCTGCTATGTATGTACGCTTGGGGTTTAACGTCGCACTTATATGACTTGTTATGTATGTACGCTTGGGATTTAACGTCGCTCTTATATGACCTGGTCATGCTATGGCGCAACAACAGTACTTACAATACGACATTTCATAGCCGATTAACTGATCTGCGTCAGTATGAAGTGACGGAGTCAAAGATGATTGAAGTGGGGTGGGTGGGGTGAGGGGTGCGGTGGTTGGAGGTGATGCCTAATTCGGTTTAACACATTCCCTATGCCTACAGTGCTGTGCTGGGAGGGAATTGACGGGTACGATGTGTAGAGATGTATGTAGTGGTGGATCACGCTGACTGGCTTTGTCAATTTATGTGAGAGAAAAAAGTGTGAAGTCTGGAGAAGAGAATATCGTTTTATTTGAGTGAGTGGGGGAGTGAGTGAGTGCATGGGCTTTAACGTCGTACTTAACAATTCGGCATATGACGACGAATCGTTTTATTTGAAAGTAATAGGTATAGCGAAGAGAAGGGGGGGGGGAGAAAAAAACGATTGAAGCAGCTATAAATTGCTGAATTTGAAAGATACAGAAAGGCAAAATAATTACACATTATGCGTAAAACTGGTTAGGTAATGTGAAAATAGGCTGAATGACATGGGCATAAATGTTTCCATTAGATAGGCTGCTTTGGACGAAATACATTGTGGGGAGGTTTTCCACGTACTGCTTCTTGCTCACGCCAAGAAAATCTAGTATGCTCTCTTTGAATCTGGATGAATGAATTTGCCACATATTTCGCTGGCTATATTGCTGAGATTACGGATGTTAGGAATAAGTGAGTGTGACAGTACATTCGCAGAAAGTCGGATGTGTGCCTGCCTTACGAAACCTTTGTCAGTGACTACATATGCGTCAGTCAACCAGGGTAAGATAGAGATCTCGGTCTTCCAGTGAGCCAACATGATGACGCGAGAACAGAACGGGACAGACTGGAATTTAATCACGCTCTCATTTGTCGTTCATTTTTATCTTTAATGACTTTCCTCTGCACAATCTTGTCACAAAAATTGTGCAAATTTATGGAAAAAAGCGTTTCCATTATTTGAGATAATACTGACATTCTCATTTTTTGCCACATGATCGAATTTCAACATTTTCAGTAAAAGCACACTGTACACCTGGGAAATGGATTTTATTTTCTATCAGCCGGAAACAAAACTTTCCAATGCAAGTGGTGTCATTTTACGGCTAGACATTTTTCATTTACTAGTGATAAAAAGGTTTTCCGCTTAAAGTTATTCTTTCAGTTCTTATGTCTTGCTGTTTCAAGCCGCACTCATTGCATTTTTCAGTTATACGACGTCGATCAGATTTATGGGCGGAACATACCGAAGAGCTCAGAGTAAAGCTTGGATTCACAAAAAAAGACAAATTTAAAGCTGGAACTGAACCATTGATAGCTGGAATCGAGCTCGTGACTTCATTCAGCAAGTACTGATCAACCCAACGATAACTGCGCTTGAATAGAATGACCTAACGAGAGTTTGAAGGTCTGTATTGCCAGAGTTACACATTTAAGTAACAAATCTATGGCGAAAGATGTGGGCAGTTTTCAGCGAGAGACACATGACAGAGTTTGATATTTGATATTTCATTTAGCAGTTGTCTGTGGATTATGTTGTTCGCTGATACGAGAAAAATCTCGCGTATTGAGAATTCCTTTCCTCTGCTATCGATCACAGTCTTGATGTATCGGTTATAAATGTCTTTCATTTTGCCACAGTTGAGTACAGTCAATCTGTATTGAAGGGAGATATTAGTGAAACACTTGTCACAGGGATCCATTCCTGGCTATCAATAAGAATTTTCAGATAGATCATTAACAATCCTTACGAATGGTGGTTCCCAAATCGACCAACATCGCGAACATATTTTTAGCATCTGACAAGTCTATTGAGAGTGGAGGCATAAGTGTGAAGAAATAGCCGTTATGTAAAGCAAATACGGAGAGATACATAAAAGTATAAACAACATATTTGAGCGAAAAAAAATCGTTATTGTTTTTAACGCCATTGTTAAGAAATGTTCATTTACACAGTGGGGATCAGTTTTATCGGTGGAGGAAACCGGACTGGGCTGGAAATCGACGAACATTCAAACAGGTTAATGAATAGCACACTCTTGAAAAAAAACGCACTTATCCAGGCAGCTGATATTTGCAAGATGTTTTTATTTTGAAGAAAGAATCAATTTACAAGAATGTTATATAGTATAGCATCTGAGGCCACGAGTAACAAGTACAATGACGTACTACATACTTTTTCTAAATGCAATGATGCTAAATTAGGAAGAACGTATTTTAACTTCCTTGTTAGCTCTATCTATACCTGTGTTTGTGTTCCAACAATCTCTTCGCTGTGTGTCAAGCATTCCACTGTAACCCACCCGTTTTGTACTTTTGAACTTAATTTACACAACAGCATCGAATACTTCATATTTACAGCAACCAATGAAAATGAGTGCTATACCTAATGGTTTATGTTGAGGTTGCTTTCGCTGCTTATGGGGCGTTGGTAACCATAAGCGGTCGACAACGCATATGTTGCCGTTTATCTAATGTAAAATAAGTTGAATAATACTTGTCATCATATATCTACACATCACGTGTGCAAAGATCTGTCAGTAACCTGCCAAAGGTCAGTGATTTATCCAAGGTTCTCCGGTTCCCTCAGCTTCATAAAACTGACCGCCATCGTACATTTGAAAACCTCTTGAATACACCGTTAAAGTACAATGAAGTAAGCGGACAAAAATAAAGGTGTTACAGTTTGAATAGATGTTCACGTGGCGTTGCATATACTGCCTTTGTACGTTTCAGTTACAAGTACAAACGCCATCTTGACATCCATTGGACAATACTGACAAACTCCCCATCAGTCCACCTCTGATGATTTATGGTACAAAGTTTGTGAGAACTGTTTGTGTGGTATGTCTAGACTTGCCCCTATCCCCGTTGTGCTTGATTACCGCCCCGTTAGAATGGTGTTAGGGCTTTAAATAGATTATTTCAAGATTGATCCTTTTCTCACGGATTACATTCCAGATGCACAGGGTTTTACCGGCATAGTCTAGTGAGTGCGTCAGGAGTGTAATAGTTTGTTTAGCTTGATATTGGCATCTTTCTGGAGGCTCAGCCGAGCCTTTTGATTCGGATGTAATTGGCTTTTGAACTATCGGTCAGTATCCAAGATGCCAGTCGACCTTTGAAGAGCAAAACCTGACTGGACAGTGAACCATGTATAATTATGAAGGAAAGTTCGTTATCAACACTTTGCTTTGAAGAGGAAATATTCCTCTGAAGTAAATTAAGGTTGATGATGTTAGACATCAGGAAGTTGGTCATATGAAGACAGTGGCGATTGTGGCCCTGAGGTATCAACATTTTAGCACCAAACTTGGTTTTCCATTATAGCCTTTGGTTGTTTTACGCCTACTTTGTCTGCGCGCATTTGAGCAATTCCTCGTAACTCAATAAACAAGCATACAGACAGGCTTTCACATACCAAGATAATTTTATCATGTGGGAATAGACAACGGCCTGCAGCTTTAGTCTGTTGGTGTTTCAGATTTTAATACTCGTACACTTGTGTTTTATGAGCAGGGCTTTGCATTTCTAGAGCAGTGACGTCTAATACATTGCAATAAACGTCACTGCATTTTTTTCTAATTCTTCCTAAGCCATGGTGCCAGGGGGCGTGTAATTTGCTACTGTTTAAGCAACTACTATTATTATAATCAATGACAGAAAAGGTTTTGCATTACGTTTTGTAATTCGTGATTAGAATAAATTGTTATGTTGCTACACTGAAATTGTAAGTGCCTATAATCTTGTCCCATTATGGATGCAACTCGCAAAACCTTCCTCTTGATATATGCAACCTAATACATTTGCTCAAACATTGTTTTTGGAATAACATGAAACGTAAAAAAGAAAATGAACAAAAAGGCACATCGACGCCTAAATGCCACAGATAACCTGCAAGTAGAATTCTTAAGAATTGAATGTGAGTTCCAGGCATGAGTTGGATGACATTGAATGTATTTAACTGTAATACTTCCCCGGGAAGTAAATGTCAACCTCTTCGTGTGGATGTGTGGTTAATTTTTGTCATTATAGGGGGGGTGGGGGGCATTTTTACGCATGCTAGATCTCTTCATCTCCGCATGATTTCCAACGCAGGTGATTAAACAGGCCTGACAGTGTAATTAAGCAGCAATCTCTTATTCCACTCAGATGCATTCACACTGGAGCGTTCAAGTTGGGACATTTCCCGATTACCAAAAGAAACGATTCTTGGATTTCATTGCAGCACACAAAAATTAATGAACACCTGAGGGAAGTTCGACAGTTATCGCCATCATCATGCAAAAACATAAATATTGCATCAGATTGATATAGAATTTAATCTGCCGGATGCTAAATAATTAGTGAGTGTTACATGTCTCTCCTAACCAAGATACACTTCAGGATATGTGTTGCTCAGCGCCTCGTCAGTGGTGAAATACTCAATAAATAAATACTACCCAAGGCAAACGAAATAGGCGCGTTATGATGTCAGTTCTCTCGTCAAGAAGAACATGCAGGATATTGGGACATATGGGTGACAATGATGCTGTGTCCTCTGTGTACCAATGAACAGGCATGATATACCCCGATTTCCATTGTGCTAATAACATTTTGGCCGTGTTGTGGATAGCAAAATATCGGTCCGGTCAATTCGACATGTTCTCTGACGCTGAGCGCGATAATATAAAAGTACTTGAATGACAAATTATATAACATCATTAAACCAATGCTATGGATTCTTCCCTCTCATTGCTGAGACAAATCATCTGTTTAGCGACGAAAATACAAGCGCTCTTACACAAAAAGATTTATTCAGTCCTATAAAATTAAGCCTATATATATATAAATATGTATATATATAAATATGTATATATATATATATATATATATATATATATATATATATATATATATATATATATATATATATGTATGTATATATATATATACAACATCAGTTATGACGCAATGTGCGTTACAATCTATGTCGTAAAAGTGAAATATTCTTGAGTACGGCAGAAAACACACATACACACACAAACACAGACAAAATAAAATGGATAAATGACGTAACGGGGCATTAGGTTTTGAGGCATAAAACTATGAGCAGTGTGACCTAGCCTATTGGAATGTGCAGTATGTAGGTATTTCACGACAGTGATGACAGTTTTATAGGTATTAGAATGTAGAAAAACATGACATCAGTCATCAAGAGTTGCTTAAATGTCTTTTTTTTGATCTTTTACATGTATATTGGAAGGAGATCGTCGAAGCCCTCCGTTTTAGCCCTACATGTGGCGCCTTTTTAAATTTCCTGAGAATGGCTTAAAATCAGACAAAGTTTATCCTGGGCTTTCTAAATCAGTTTACAAAATTAAAATCTGTCCTAAAAGAAGGTGTTTAACTTCGTGATGCCGCTTTATCTTTGAAAGTCGCTTTTAACCATTTTCACGGGTCCCACCTAAGCACAGCTCGTTCCTAAAAACACTCAGTGTAAGTCGGAAAGTGACAACAAGGGATGTAATTCGGCCCGACCATATAAGTCATATATCTTGTTCTAACTCAGCATTTGTTGACTCAGGTGCAGCCTTTAGTTGGGAACATTGGCAGGTACTTGTGTATGTACGGTTGATTCGGACCTCTATCTGTGTATGTTTTGAACTGCGGAGACACACGCCGATAACCGTCATATTACGTCGTGTCGTCTAATGGATCGTATTGAATACAGGCAACTAAATCCACAGAGTACATTCTGAAAAACTGCTTCAAAAATGTAATTATCAAGAAAAAAGATAACAGTTAATCTGATGTTGGGAAAAAATTAACAATATATCCAAAAGTGGATCCCTAAAAGGATTTCTATCGAGCCACAGGGCTGGTTAGCAAGATTTCATTGCTGGGAGCAGGATTAACAACCAGATAATGGAGTACTATTTTTTATTTAAAAATAACCTCTTTTTTTAACACATTAGATCGGGCTCATTGCAGGGTGCGTGAAAAAGTCTATTTTTAACTTTAACTTTCCTGACCGATAATCTCACGGCAGCCGCCTACTCCTAATAGAACCATTTTTGTGACTGAGAATCTATATCAGTTAATTTCTAAGGCTTTTTAACTATTGTTTACTATAAAGTTCACAGAGGCTTTTAAATTCTACAATATAATCTACTGAATGCCGTACATTCCCAACTTAGGCGTAACAGTTCTCCGGCTCTAATGAAATAGAATTTACAAGCGTTTACATTTAGTGTTACTATTTTACCGTTAGTTTTTACTTTTACATGGTAGATTTGACACCATGGAGTTGTACAGATGTTGTAACTGAATCAACGGTTAATTCGGTCACATACGAAATAGTTATCAATCATGTAAAATAGTTTTCAAAAGGGCAAAAGAAAGTTGAAACAACTTTGCTATATGTGAATTATTTATAGCTGATCTTTATGTGGGAATCTTTGTAAGTGTCACAAGCAAGCTATAACGTACCTGTATCAACATACATGGGAAGTACACATCTCTAGCCCATCTTTTACGTCTGCAGTTTTTACGATTGTTGCTATCCAGCTGACATAAACGTTATTTTGTATGGAGCTTCCCAGACATTTTGCTTGTGATCTCACGAGACTGAACAGCTCACAGTTCCTATGTATCATTACACTGTACCATACAATAAAAACTTAAGGTTCATTGCATTCATTTTATTTAATAACCTATTTGTTTAGTTCGTTTGTGAGAGCCAGAGTACCAGGGGTAAAACATCGCCTTTCTTCAAACTTCTGACAAACTGCTAGACTCGAACAACTATCATACTACTGAGAGCTGAATTCGACCGTTGGGCTTCCTTTGTTTAGCTTAATGAGCCAGTAAATATCCCTTATAGAATGCTGTGCTAAAGAATGCTTCACTAATATTAGTCCATGGGCCAGACAGGATATTGGTACCACCTGAGATGGCCAAACATAGTTGGTATTAACCATGTTAATAAGGTCGATAGCAGTAAATGAAGACATGAAAGTCTTTCTGCAGTAATAGCTTTATCATACATTTTGATAAAATGAAAAATCACATTATAAGGCCCTTCGCAAATTACAAAAAGCAGGAGAAATATCAATATATCGTGGACAGTTCAACTTAATACTATAATAACGCCAATTTGAAAGGGTGTTTTGGATTGTTTATGAAGCAAAGAGAATTCATCAGTCCACATTTTGTCCACATTTTTATGTACGCTATTAGTTGAATATCCAGTTGAACTGCACATTTATATGTAAGATTTGCAAGGTTTTCAGCTGGATTCACAACAGTTTATCAAAGGTTTACGCACACTGTTACAGTGAGTTAAGGTAGATTAGCTCAGGCAAGTAAACGTTCGAGTCATTTCCTTACTTGTGATTTACATGTCTGAAAACTACAATGTCAGCGCATACCTTTGATCAGATTTTTTGACTTTCAAGTAAGAAGACGGTTGATTCACAATACCAAAAACACTAAGATTACGGACTAAGTTATTCTGTAATTCTCTTTGCGGAGTGTAAATGTCTACATTGAAGTTAAAGGGAAAAAAAAGAAAAAAAAAGACTTTTATGACGTGTATGTAGGACAAAATACTTCTTTTCAAATTTTACAACTTAGTAAATTGCCTTTAAAATACTGGATACTTCAATGTCCTTTTCTGACCATATTGTAAACACTAAGGTCACGTAAGACTTTTGCCACTTGGTAAATGCAGACCGCTAAACTACTGCGTTAAAATGCACAGACGTACTTGTATAGAGCCATAAATGAATGGACCCTGAAGCAAACTATTTCTTAATGGATATATCACTCGTTCATGAAGACACTACTGCGCGAATGTAACTATCACACATAGAAGATTTGTTAGGGACACACTAACTACTTACAGGGCGTTCCACCCAAAACGATTCAAAAATATGTCAAGATATTAGCTCTTTAGAGATGAAATTGTGCACGCACACTATCCCAACAGTAAAGCAGACAAAAAGTTCTCAAGGATTATCATGCACATGCAGTTGTTCTCTGATGGACGATAACAAACGAACCTCCTATCTTGTTTGCTTAGTTTGATGCCAATAGCAGCAAGCTTACCACAGCAATTCAAAAACGTGACCAGAGAATTTTGCCTTACACAAGATGGACTTCGATGTTGCACTCGTGCATTAGAAGCAAAAGTAGCCGGGTTAGGCCGTAATCGTTTATTTATTCTTCCAGAAGTAGTAGAGAGGAGGAACAGAAACAGACTGTAAGAGTTAGTGAAAACGTATAACGAATGTTCGTCTACATCAACAAGTGCCGCACTTGACAGATTTAACATCAAGATCAAAAAGTCCACAAACAACCATGTTTCAGAATAAGTCAGATGAATAACTTTACTCTGATTTTCGGATAAGAGAAATTAGTTTCTGTCTTCTCTATCCAGACAGCCTGAATTTGCAACGTACCAGTGCCTTCCGTAAATAAAGGAATCATGCAATTAAGACATCGATATAAGGAGCAAGATGTCAGTTAAACGTCAATGGCACCGGCTGACAAATAAATGAGAGTGTGAAAATCTCTCTGAAAGAATCAAATGTCTTGCAGTTTCCTTTGGTGTGTGGGGTCATGGAAGGGTCTCTACTGTGTTCCAAATCTGCCATTATGTTTTGAGAAGAATAGCTTGAATTATTTAAGGAAGTATTCCTAAAGGTATATTCTCTGTTCTACCCGTGGGTTGGGGCTTCAAATAGCGCTGCTAGTGTATGACTGTTGGAAATATATGAGTTAGCACACTGGACAATAGCTACGTTTATTAAAGTGGACATAACCCATACAAAACTACCCATCTGCGAGGGCTATCATATCGAAACATGAACTAAAGACATTTACCAGCTTAAAAATAGCAAGGAGATTTGGCCACCCTGGGTGGTACCAATATGTGTAGTTTTGAGCCTCGGCCCATGAACAACATGACCACTCCGGATGGTCGTGGGCTTTCCCCAGGCTCTGCCAGGTGTCCTCCCACCATAATGCGGGCCGCAGTCGTACAAGTGAAATATTCTTGAGTATGGTGTAAAACACCAGATAAATAAATAAACAACTTTCATAATAAAGGTCAACTTTATGAGTGGAAGTTATGCTGCTGTCCAAACAAAATGGCGTTCCTAACCTTTGGAAAAATGTCCCACTGGTTTAAAACATTCGAGTAATCAAGATCCTCGATAGTACAATAACGTCGAGTTCGTATTTAGCCGGAGGTGTTTTACAGACGCTTTATACATTGCCACTTAATATAAACTCACATTTGCGGCTGGTAGATAATTCGCGTCGTAACTCCATTGCTAGCCTTTACTCGACATCAAAAGAATTATTTTCATGCAGATTAGATGTCAGAGAAAACAAATTAGTTGTAAGGTCTTGATCAAGAATAATTGGTCAATTAGCGGTTAGAAAAACGTCTTTCCACGAAGCAACCACAACATTCTTTTGGATGTGAGAGCTAAATTAGATCTAATTTATTGATGTTGAATCTCGCACAATCCAGAATGTAGCGCTAATGTCACGACAGTCAGATTACAGCCCGGGGCTCACCAGGGAGTCTCCAGGAAAGCACCAGCGTGTGTAACTTATAAACGTACACATATGTGAAGCTTACGTGTAGACTTTTACCCAAAGAATGAAATCAATGTATATCATGCTATTTTATGGAACGCAATTAAACTTGATGCTACGCTTTCATTGTGTGCTATGGAACGCTTGTTGGTATCTATGCTCCAAAGCAAAAGTAGCCGGGAAATGTAGAAAAGTTCTGTTCTAAGGCTTTGACCCATCCAAGACATTGCGTGTCTGACCGATTGGCACATAATGATCTCATCCGTTTGTTCACGGAATGTCCCAACACAGACATTTTCTAAGGCAACTGTCTGATTATTTCACCAAATGATTTATATTTTGATCGAAAAATTTGGCACTTTTAGAACCGTCTTTCAAGTAGACTCTTGGGAACATTACGAAAGTATGTGTGTAAGAGTTGCCAGAGCGACGTGTCCTCTTCTCCAACTCTCGTCAGGTAAACGAGTATAACCGATTATTTTTATTATCCAAATCACCAAGATCTATGTGCCACTGCGTGTTTACTTTGCACTTAATCCTCGTTATAAAACACAATGTTATCGGCTTTCTATATGCCCCAAAGCGGCCATGTTTTAATGAGGTCAAGTGTGAAATCAAGCACAGGAGCAGATATGCGTCGCTCTTTTTAAAGGAAATTAATGTTAATAATGAGATTTGTTACGCCTACAAAAAACTCATCACTCACGTTTTGACCAAGCAGTATAGCTCCGATGGATCATACTTCCACATTGGAAAATACTGAACAACGACTCCAAATTAACACGCGTTTTAACTCGTCTGAATTTATTAGCTGCGACTTTCACTTTAGAGGAAGGCAGTGTTGTTGTTGCTGCTGTTCGACGTGTTGCTATTTTTGTTTTTTTTGAAGTATTTTCAAAATCCCCATGAGTGGCAGTTCGAAAGTCTACATGCATGTCTATTTTACTCTATGTTGTTTTATTATATATTCTGGTGTTCATAGGCCTAGTGCAAACCTGGTATACATATTCGGAATTACACCAATGGTTTTGTTTCACCAGTCCTTTTTAAATTAAATTTGAATATGACTAATAGTAAAGTGTGCATGTATGCAAGTTTGCATGTATGTATGCATGTATGTATGCATGTGTGTGTGTATGCGTGTATGCGTGTATGTATGTATGTATGTATTCTTGGGCATAAGCTTTCAGTACTGAGCACCAAGCGTGGCAGCAACAAGGAGGCTACCATTTTCAAATTCTTAGGTTTGACCCGACTCGGGTTTGATTCCGGGCCTATTTATTTATTTATTTCACTGGTGTTTTAAGCCGTTCTCAAGAATTTTTCGCTTATACGATGGCGGCCAGCCTCCCGACTTCGAGGCGGACACTCTAATCACTGGGCCACCGAAGCAGTTTAATAAAGCGTGGGGAAAATTTAAGAGTAACTTTGAATCATTTTGTGCCTGTGAGTTGATGGCAACTTTGGAATCTTAATTTTATTTTTTTTATTTTAATTATAGATAAGAGGAATAACTATATAAAGCTGCTGTTGCCAAAAATATCTTAAAGTCTTAATTTGAGAAGAGTAGCCGAATCTTCCCTATTAACGGAGTAATCTGATTCCAAAATGTGAAATTCGGATACTGTCCGAGATGAAGCTTCCGTCACAGTTGTGTTCTTTGCCATCTCTATTATTACTGCATAAAGAAGTGATATGAATTCAGCATTAGTTTTATGATCACGGGGAACTTGTACGTCCGTCATGCGGACAGCATAGCGGACAGGACAGATTTTCGTGCAGGTTAGTGAGTGACGATTCAGAGTGGTTAATGTGGACGCTGACTCGAGCACATGGATAACCGAGCAAAGAGCTCTCTAATAAAAACACCAATGACACCAGACGCTCTAACCTTGTCGAGCGCCAACGAGGTAGCAGCAAGTACTATTTTTAAAGCCTTTGGTATGACCAGCTCCCGTCTGATCCTGGGTCTCTTGACTTTGAGCTGGCTGTGGTCAAAGGGCTTGCCCTTCAATATTAAGGACACACGAGGTGCAGGTCTTGTGACGGAATTTGTAGATTTTCCCCACAAACACTGTTTATTCGGCCTCAGTGACAATAGGTAATGTATAAGTGTGAATCATCTGTGAGAAAGTTTGTCACAGAGGTCGGTGGTTTTTGTCAGTTTTGTCAACGACCGCCTCTTGTCAGTGAAAAATTGTTGAGTATTGCACTGAACAACAGTTGGATAAATTAAATAAATAAAATCCCAAGCGCCAAACCAGGAGAGTACAGCGATTGTCGATTTTGTCGTCTTGGGTATCGGTCATACCGGGTTTGAACGCGGGAGTGTGAATTATTGGACTACCACAGTTACTAAAGCAGTTCTTATATTATGCCTTGATAATGTCACAGGACTGATTGATCGGCCCGACAGCTTGTACATGTGATGCATGGCTGCAAATTACAAACAGGAAATTAAACATTTTTTTTCTTTGCTCAACTTCTTGTCCCTGAAACCGAATTTTATGTACACATAACAACGCCAACTGTTACATGGGTAACGGCACCGTTCAGCATAAAACAGAGCTAAGGAAGAGTTCCTGACAGCAAGATTAACAGCGTTATTAAAAATCGGTAAAGACAAAAGGCATAAAGGAAAGCTTTCCGATATCTTTAAAGCAAGATAAATGGAGAGCCCGTCAAAATGATTGATTGGAGACTGATATTGTGACATTATGCCGTCACAACTGACAATTATGAGTGTTCACCAAAATACCTGAATAATGGATATAAGTGCGAGTTCAAACCCTATAGATGAAGATATTTATCAGGATCCTTGCCCCCCCCCCCCCCCCTGCAACACACAAACGTCTTCTTTTGTGAACTGTAGCAGCACGCCCAGAGCACTGGCACATGGCTTGCGTAAGGGGATTGGTATGACTCGACTCTATCCAGTAAAACAGCAAAAACATAACCAAACAACAAAACAGCTAATATTTCTTTATTTTTTTGTACAATCAAGTCCGACAAGAACATTGACTGATTATGTCCATGTATAGAGGCCTACATGTAGTTCACAGCTGTAGTCGACTAGGTGGTTTACATCAGCAGATCGCTTTGCCATCTTCGTCACTCTGTACTCCTAATATCTAAACTCTGTGGTAAATTGAAGAGTTCATGGTGTTTTCGTCCAAAGGAATATGCTTTTGATGCTATCCTGTTAGCCTTAAGATCCTCAAAGAAAACACGTTGGCATCGATTTCCATAATGTGTGCGTACCTCGTTTCATGGCTATTTCGTTCAGTTACATAAAAAAGCATGACTATCGATACATTTACATGTTCGTGCAATCAGGGTACTTCAGAATAATCAAGACTTTTTGCGTTAAACAAGCCAATGAGTAGCCCAGCCTTTCCCAATAAGGGATAGAATACATAGACGACTAGACGGCAGTACCAAAAGCGTGTTCTACACTGATTACAACACTCCGCTTAAAACCCCAAGCTTATTGTTGTTTCTTCTAAATTGCTGCCATTACTAACACAAGTGGCCAATATAATTTGTATTTTAAATTACTTACTGTTCTGAGCATCTCTGGGAACAAGTGCAAGATCCGTACAAAACCCACAAAATGTTCCGGAAAGGGCACTTAAAAGACAGTTTTACGCAAAAGCATTGACTGAGATTGAAGATGTCATGTAACTAAAATTATTCCTACGTCAAAACTGTCTTCATTAACAAGCAGTGGTAGATCATCGGTATTCAAACAGAATTGGGTCATAACTAATGCTTTGAAGCTTGCAAAATTTATCATATTTCGTTCTCCTGTATCCTGCCTGAGTAATGGCAGAACGTATCAGTTAGTAAAATCGCTCAGCCTGTCAGTGTAACGCTAGGGTTGGCTGGGGTAGTAATGGCAGAACGTATCAGTTAGGAAAATCGCTCAGCGGGTCAATACAATGCTAGGGTTGGCTGGGGTATTATGCCCTGGTGTCTTTTAGCAATTTCCCATTGTTATGTAATGACTATACCACCTGTGCACACTTCGTGGATATGCTTGCCAGAGCCTGATATTGAGTCCACACTTGTCCACCATCCCAGGTTTACATGTGACTTCGCTTGTCTGTTGATTCTCTTGGCTTGTACACCGTTATCCCGTCTGCAAACATTGATAACCTGGTTTCATGTACATGAAGCCAGTATCGTGAAGTCGTGGAGATATTCAGGCAATATATTCTCTGAGCTGTAATATCAGTTCATTGCGTTTGGCTGACAACCCATGATTTCCCTTAGCTACACGTTGTCCAGCGTTTGTTGTCAAATCGTAGACCATACTTGTTATTGTATTTTCCTTCTGAGAATATCTTTCATCACCATGGAAAGTCTATCACCTCGGCTATACTGTTCCTCTTGGCTATCAAGACACGATGTCCTTTCGGTATCTTTTGTTCATGCATGACGTGAGTGCCAACATGAGTGTTAGTGTACAGCATGATTTCACTTACTCTATTCGCGATTTCATTTCTGTATCTAAAGTACTGTCATTAAGGCATTATATTCCGACATTATGCCTTGACTACTGCCTCTTCTGAAACCGTGCGCGTGCGTGTATTCTACATAATATCTGTATTTGACCGTATTTTCAACTCCTAGCTTAAAGCTGGGTGATGTTTGCAGACTTTCTTAAGTAGTTATGAAAATCTGTCTAGGGGTGATACGAAGGACTGTTAGAAAACAGTTAACATGTCGTTTTACAAGCCCTGAACAATGTATTCACGGAGAACGGTTTCTGCTTCCGTCTGCGCTTTTAGTCCTTTCAGTAGACATCAATGATACGAAGTCCGAAATATCAGGCTCTGTATTTTAGTATTGATGTTAGGAAAAGACTGAGCAATTTTACAGAAAAAATTTGACTGGCATGTTTTCAAACTTTTAAACTGCGTACGGCAAAGGCTATGTGTACACTGTGGTGCCGTCGTAGTACCATGTATTTTTTTCAGTTGATAAACACACCACATGCCTAGACCTCCTTGCAAGGGGCTCTAAGTATCCAATGAAGTAATGTTACATTGACGCATATGCAGCTCTCTTCAATTTATATTAACACAGATAAATGGCAAAGAGATACCATGTGTTACCAACCATTTGGAACGCTGGTGGCGTGGCCCAAGCTGCACACGTAATCAATTCTGTCATTCTGGCGTTCCCCATAGTGATATATTGAGACAGAGTAATGAAAATAGAGCATCTTTGCAATCTTATTTCCCATCATGCCTAACTGTAATCAATACTTATCAACGTAACAATGAATGGTACGAACACTTGCCTCAGGACATTAACTTGGGTTATACGCCGGCTTTTGAACATGTTGTAATTTTATTTTCCGAAACATTCATTGTCCTCCGATAAACCAATCATCCGTTCCAGAAATGCAGCTAAACTTTATGGGACGAAAATGATTAACGAGGATTAATAACGTTTCATCCCTTTCATAGGTGTCTGACATTGTACTCATGATTTTTACGTTTATATGACGGGGGTAAGGTTTATGTCTGGTGGAAATGGGAGTGTCCGGAATAAAACAGCCGCCCATCGTCAGGTACCTGAACAAAATCAACCTTGAAACCTTTGCTTAAATTCAAGGTCGAAGTAGCAAACACGTGTTGGGACGACATGTATTGGTGCGTCGCGTAAACGCATTTGTGCTTGCTGTTAAGTTTAACGCCGATTTTAACATTGCTCAGTTGCTCACGTCTCAACAGCGTCTTCTTGCATGAAGTCGGACACAGGGCAGGCGTAGTTATAGTGTTGAGGTGCTGGATAAAACATGAAACACACCGTCCTTTCATGGTAGGCAGTACTTTACAGGACTTTTCCGTTGGGCGTCAGTCTAGAGAGAATTAAGTCTGTAATTTTGAAAGTGCCCGAACCTCTTGAATGTGCGCATCTTGAACACAGACATTAGCTTCACCCTTGTACAAACTGAATGAGATATACCATTATCCTCTCTCCGTATGAATTACCCTATGTGAGAACAGGGACAATGACCGTAAACATAAGGAGACTAGCATATTTTACTGGATACAATGTCATTGACATGTTGAGAAATTGTATTTCTATATACAATAGCAATATGGCTGATATGTCGTCTTTGTGACTCGGGTCTGGGTCGGAATCTTAAGCTTTCACATCATATTGAGGCCATAATGTCGTCAATAATGTTTACTAAAACATGTTTTACAGTTGACAAGAAACCCAGTTATCCTGTAGAGAACTGTGCGACAAGTAAATAAAGCTGTTGTGCAGGTCGAGACCACGCCTGGGAATATCATCAGGGAAATGTCATTCCTTATATCGATGGCTTTGTACATTCTCAAAATCAATCATGCTGGCATACTAATCTGTCAAGTGCAATGTATAGTACTTTCCGTGTGGCGAAGGCGACTTATTAATGGCTGCTTGTGTCTCGTCTTTTGACGAAGGGCTCGAAAAACCCTGAGAATCAATCAGCGAGAATAGCTCTGTACTGGCGTTTTTATAATTTAAAAAAAAGCAAAAATAAAAGTGGACCCTAGAATAGCACACAAATAAGACAACAAATAAATACGTGTTTATCGGAACATGGTTTATGGATGGTCCTCAAATTGTTTAGCGGACAGAATACTTAAAATTTCACGATTTCATTCTGCCAATACTCCGTCTAATTATTTTTTTCTCAAAGTTACTCACTTTTTTTTTACATTTCAAATCACTGTACAAAGCGTACTTAATTTGTTTTTTGACGTCCAGCTCTTTTTCGATTGAATGAATACGAGTGGTTTCACCCCATGTACCGCACTGGCTTCCGTCAATGTACTGGAGAAAAAGCAAGCTGGTGAACCAACAAGAGTCGATCTAAGTGGAAGAAATGTTAACGCCTCAAGGGAATATCTCTGAAGTATTCCTGGAAATATCAAGTATCACTCTAGTTACATTTACGCTGATGTCTTTTTAAGGCAGCATCTAGTCTTTGAACATACAACTCCTGTTTTACAGAATATTCTCAGAGGCACTACGTGTATCCAGACTCTAAGCTAGACTCACAACTGTAACTTATGTTACTACTCTTGCAGTCACCCCACTGTAACAAACCCGACTGTGCATCGTCTATCATGGCGTATCCGGGTGATTATAAGGCGGTGGGGTATTTTGCGAGATACAACCAATTTCGAGTTTGATTGATACTGAATATAAATTACAGGTGAACGGGAGGATATGTCCCATACTTACTATATTTGTTTGGTGACATATGGTTATTTTACATTTGTAAATTATCTCCCGGCCGGTTATAATGGGAACATTTATAACCTGAGATACAGAAATAATGGTTTGCCTTTGCTGTAATATTGCATTTAGCTCCCTCTTGTTTGAGCTTCAGTGTAAAGGCAACCGTCTTATTCCAAAGTTAGAGTCATCTATATAGGGATGTGCATGTCCAAAGGTTTGAATATGTATAACAATCATAGGACTAATAATCTTTTGTCTTAAATGTATAACATTACAATCAGTTGTTGGCTTCCTCTCTGGTTGTACGTGGAAATGGTCGTGGGCTTCCCCCGGGTTCTGCCCGGTTTGCCCACATTATGATGCTGGCCGCGATCGTATAAGTAAAATATTCTTGAGTAAAACGTAAGCCATAAAACACCAGTCAAATAAATAAATGCATAGGCATAATCAGTGTTTTGGGCTTTTCCGCAAATGTTACGAGTAGTTTTTGTTTAGTATACAGAAGAGAACAATGAACACTCCATGGTCAATTAAACGATTTACTCCAGATTACAGCCAACTTGACCATAGAGGATGAATATTCGAAGCAAGTCCACGTGAGATCTACAGCGAGCCCGTGGGATTGAGGTTCGGGTTTACATTACTTAATGATATTTCCGTGTTTCTTAACACATAAATGTATACCCTCGGTGTTAAAAGGTAGAGCGTCCACTTCGGGACCGGTAGATCCAGGATCAATCCTTGGTCGAGTCACACCTAAGACTTTAAAAGAGGAAGTTGTAACTTCCTCGCTTGGCGTTCAGCATGAAGGGGATAGTGCAACGACTGGTTGACCCGTATCAGTATAATGGCTCGGGCGGGGCGGCTTACTTGCCTTCGATAAGTCGTCTCAGTGATGCAGCACTAAATAAAAGAGCGGTGGAAATCCGTCCTGCAACAAGGAGGCACATTACACGTGCATGCACCCTAATGATTCCTTCGTCGTCATATGACTGAAAAAATGTTGAGTACGACGTTAAACCCCAAGCACTCACTCACTCACTCGGTGTTAAAAAGCAATATCATTGCACATACAAGAAAAGAAACATCTCTCGCTGCCTCAGCCTTTCTGACCCACGGCAAAACAGAGAACTACCACGCTGCCTGCTTGTAGCTACCTCACCCAATATTACAAAGGTCAAGGTAGCGAAAGGTTTTTTAACGGCTTCCATACCTGTATGTCTACATTTATGTACGTCTAAAACGCAAACGAAACAAGCCAAAAGACACATCGATTTGCTGCGCAGGATTTCAAAAGTAACATTTAAAGGGTTCCACAAAATCAGTCAATATAGTAACATTTTGCGCTCTTATATTTCCGCAATGGTTTTAAAAATGTATGGCCTCTCTACTTATATGCGCTATGTTTACAGTAACTGGGGGCCTCCGTGGCTTAGTTGGTTAGCGCGCTAGCACGGCGTAATGACCCTGGAGCCTCTCACCAATGCGGTCCAGCTCATGCTGGCTTCCACTCCGGCCGTAAGTGAGAAGGTCTGTCAGAAGCCTGCGGATGGTCGTGGTTTGCAGATGGTTTGTGCGGTTTCTGCCCACCATAATTCTGGCCGTCGTACAAGTGAAATATTCTTGAGTACGGCGTAAAACACCAATGAAATAAATAAATACATTAACTTTTCTGTAAGAATTCTATATAGACAGGCCCTTGCTCCATGCCAATTTACCTGCATGTATTGCTCTTGACCGGATCTCTGTCGTCTTGTAAATGCAGCCCCGTGGACATATATGGGTAATAGTCCATTTCTTTTAGCCAGTCGTTTATATTCATCTGTTTGTAAAATTAGTCATACTCCTTATACTAAAATTGCCTTTAGTCAGTGACACGTAACAACCCAAGTTCTACACAGTGGTATGTTGAATGTCCATATTATTACAAAGAAAATGCAGTTAAAATACTTTTTCTTTTTCATAATGTTTTCATAACTCTATAAGCGTATTTTCGACACCAAGAACTCACTGCCTCCGGTGACAGCATAATTATTCAAAAGCAAGCTGCATGCCGGACAATGGGCGTGGAGAGTAATTTGTTTTACAGTAGCAGCACCGGTAAGCGGTTAGAACAATCTTTACGCATAAAGCCGCCTACACTACTGTCTCAGCGAAAGGACTACATGGCTTTAATTTCCTCACATCCATCTCGAAATTCATACTGCTGTGAGATCACTTACTATGCAAGAGATAAAAAAAATCATTCATCACGGTTAGGTAATTGGTGTTACCTAACATGTTCACACGTTTTTCTGGATATGTTTAACGCCGCCCCATATCCAGCATGCCACTGTTTTTTTTTTAATCATTATAACTTATAATGTTACGTGTCACTGACTAAAGGCAATTTTAGTAGCGATTATGAATGATTTTACATGCAGCTGAATAACGGCGACTGGCTAAAGCTTTTCGTGTACATTGACATGTTATTGTCGTGCTTAAGATACGATTTATCCTTGTGTTTTCGTTGTGACGGCAATACTACCATGTTAAAGGTGAACCTTAATCACCCATTTCACGAATGACGAATTACGTCATAATGTCAATGATATGACATTTGAGCAGCACGATCTTGCGTCTGACTAATCAGTTCCGGACTACGCAGACAGCTTATCCAATCAAATAAACTGCCTATCGTTCTTCCATTACCACACATGTATCCCGTCCTACATCATCTTAAATCACATTTATATGGATTCCTGACCTATGCATTGAAAGTAATCAATCTTCGATTCATACCATGAAAATGCCTACCACCAAAACCGTGTGGGAAATCCATCGAAGCTGTCCACCACCAGAACACCGGGCAAGTTATACCTCGATAGCTGTTACATTTTCTTAGTAGAGTCCATGATAAATTCGAATCATCGGGTAACTGTCTATATAACACTTTACTATCTTATTACTGATTCGCCTAATGACATAAATACATCGTAAAACCGGAGTGATGTATACATACTTAGTTGAGAATACGTGTACAGTGTACGATATGAAGATGTTCTTGTCGTTTAGGCTTTACAACGGATCCCTTCCCAGATTCAACGTTCACTCAACGGCAGGTGCCTTCAAGCGATTACAAATAACTCTAACCTTTATTTCACGTGTTTCTTATTTCATAAATAATAATTCATTATACCTGATACCGTGAGGAAAATATAAAAAGAGCATCCAGTATAATAACCAGTTAATAAAGACTACAAATTTTAAAACCTGCCTAAAAATAAGAGGCGGACGTGTTTGTGATGTGTTATTCCGGTTACTATGGCGACTTAGAGTTTGTTGGTAGTTTTGCTTTGTTTTGTACATTTTTGTCTTACCACACGTACAGCCATTTTTTGCTTTGTTTTTGAGGTACATTTAAAGAGCACATCACGGCTGATTTACACCTGTTTGGTTTGATGAAATGTGTTAGGCATTAAAGAATACTGCGTTAATCAGTCTGTGCTGCTGCGAACACCTGTTTAGTAATAGAGATCCAAGGTAAACCAGAAATGAAAGTATCAATACGTGAGAAATAAAGACAGACGTGCATAGTAACCTGTTTTAACCACTCTTCTCGTGCATTACAGATTAGGCATCCTTGACTGGTATGATTGTGCCAGACGTAACCTACAAGGCGGAGTATATGCCTTCATGTAAATTACTGGGTGGGCATGTGTGGGGATGCCACAGACGGACGCATGTAGAGGTTATCACGAGGGCGCTGAGCTCATTTTAACGCTATTTCTACTTAGCCATTGTACCTATTCCATAGCACCATCTCTCAAGACCAAAAGCTAAGAAAATGGCATTTTTTGCCGCCTAGCGTGGCGCTCAGTACAGAGAGGTGAAAGCAAGAAAACAGGACTGGTAGGCCCGGTGTCAGTGTAATATGACTAGGCGGAGTGTTATATCGGATGTCCCCGGCATGATTCTTCCGTGGGGGCGGCACTTTGGCAGTGTGGACTTGCCCTGCCACAAGAAGACAGTATATATATATATATATATATATATATATATATATATATATATATGTATACACGCTTTAATTACTCTTCGTTATCATATGACTGAAAAATTGCTAAGTATGACGTAAAACTCCAAGCATACATACATACATACATTCCTCCAGCGAATGATATTAAACCCCAAACATGCTTTCCTCAAGCCGGATTCTACAGGGTCCAATTTTCTTTTCAATCCAGCAGTCTGCTCTGTTATTGTTGTTTGTCACAATGTCTAAAAGAATTACATTTATCAAATTTAAAAGAAAGAGGCAAACGATTCCATGACACACATTAGCAACAGCCACGATATTTCACGTTTCAGATTTCATGTCGTCTTGCACTAATGATCCTTGGAATGAGCCATTTGACTACCAGATAGAATCTCACAAGATTCACCGATCGACCAACAGACTAATAGACAGGGCGACCCACTGAGTGTTCTGCTTGGTCCCAGTTAAAAACGTACGAGGGGCGAAAACTAGTGATATCGATAAATAGTGTTTACTGTTTTTTTATCTTCATTGAAATTGGAAATGATAGAATTTAGGTTCCACTAAAATTTGTAAATTTCCAGTTAAAACATTGCGAGATGTTGGGAAGGAGCAGCTCCAGTCCACACGGCCTCCACTTGTTGACGCTGTACCACTCGGTATTAACCACGCAGTTCTCCCTTGCTGGATGCTGTACCACTCGACATAAACCACGCGGCTCCCGCTTGTTGACGCTGTACCATCGGGTATGAACCACACGGCTCTACCTTCTTGGCGCTGTACCACTCAGCATGAACCACGCGGCTCCCACTTGTTGACGCTGTACCACGCGGTATGAACCACGCGGCTCTCCTTTCCTGATGCTGTACCACTCGGCATGAACGACGCGGCTCCCACTTGTTGACGATATAGAACGCTAACTTTTTTCTGACTGTTTATGTTATACAGTCTCTAGCACCAAAACGATAACACAACATTTCAGAATAAATTATGTCATTGCGTTTTTTCTTACTTGAGAAGAAAAACTGTATATCGTTGTTGTAAATACTGTTGGTCTGATCCTGAGGTGTAGTGTCACCGTAGCCACGTTGATACTATGTCCCGAGGTTGTAGTGTCACCATAGTCACATTGGCAATGTATCCTGAAGTTGTACTGTCACTGTAACCACAGCGACAATGTATCCTGAGGTTGTACTGTCACCGTAACCACAGCGACAGTGTATCCTGAGGTTGTACTGTCACTGTAACCACAGCGACAATGTATCCTGAGGTTGTACTGTCACTGTAACCACAGCGACAATGTATCCTGAGGTTGTACTGTCACTAACCACAGCGACAATGTATCCTGAAGTTGTACTGTCACCGTAACCACAGCGACAATGTATCCTGAGGTTGTACTGTCACCGTAACCACAGCGACAATGTATCCTGAGGTTGTACTGTCACCGTAACCACAGCGACAATGTATCCTGAGGTTGTACTGTCACCGTAACCACAGCGACAATGTGTCCTGAGGTTGTACTGTCACCGTAACCACAGCGACAATGTATCCTGAGGTTGTACTGTCACCGTAGCCATTGCGACAATGTGTCCTCAGGTTGTACTGTCACTGTAGCCACAGCGATAATTTGTCGTGATAAAGACGCAATCCGAACCATGGCAGTAGTGCACGCCCTAGACTGTGGCGGTCAAATAGTTTCAGAAGGGTCATTTAGTTGCGCCTGCTTTAGTTGATGTAGACTCTAATCATATCAAATAAAGAGCTATTTTATGGTTTAACTTTAACATCTGGCCAATACCAGTATGTTTCCGCACAGCCTCTGTTGCCTCACGCATTTCCATTCGCAGACACGGCGACCGTGCATAAATCTAAACCTACAAGAAGGATACCACATCCCTCTTATTTATTGATCGGATCTATTTTCTCCACTAGATATGCCTTCCTCCGGTAGTAGTTGAATTCTGGACAGAGTTCTCTCTGCTACTCGCTCGTTACAACTCATAACAGGGTAAAAGCCTCTCTGGCAAGTAAGTCGCAGGCGCTCGTGCATAGGTTCGGAGAGATCGACGGGCTAAGATTGGAGGTTGAGGTATCCGCGTGGATCGTGACATGTGTACAAACTATGCCATATGGAAGCACGCAATATCCAGAAATTTGTAATCAAACTGACCTGTTGGAGAACGGTAGCTTGTGGGACAACAACACGGAGGTTCCAGAGCCTCCATTGTACCTGGTTGTTCTACTATCCGTGCTCTTTGCTCTCATCTTCGTTTTCGGAGTTGCCGGAAACTTGCTGGTAACTTGTGTAATTCTTTGCGGGAAAACACTGCGAACTTCGGTAAACTACTTTGTGATTAGCTTGTGTGTGGCAGATTTACTGGTTATCATCTTCTGTATGCCGACGGCTTGGGTGGATGTATACGCTCAAGATGTCTGGTATTTCGGCGAAGCCGTATGTAAGTAGTTGTCCACTTTTTTCGTTTGTTATCGTAGTTTCGTAATGGCTGTGTACCCGAGCGCGAAAACAGTGATTGCTTCTGTCTTGTAAAACACGCCATACACGTTTTCATTCTTAAACCATGTATAACTTTGTGAGCTTACATTTATCTTATACTGAACCGGTACCCATATTTTGCCATCCTCGTTAAGTTTGCTTCAGGAAATTCATACCGTTACAAAATTTCAGGAGTTAAAATTTTGTTTTACTTGAACGCTATCTATTACAAAACTGTTAGACACAGCTACACACAGTTTTGGCTTGTGCACTTAAAACACTTGTTAGGGGTTTTGAAAGTACCTATTTTGAGGCAGGACATCAAGAATTGTGTAGTGTTTTGCTATACTAGGTTATGTTTTGTTCCAAGCAGATTCACATTTTGTGTGTGAGACAACGATTATCTGAAAGTCCATTATGTGAAACTAACGCTTTTAACTATACAACTACTGTCTGTGGGCAGAAAACTGTTACCTAAAACAACTTTGTAGGGAGACGACGATTATCTGGTAATGGCCGTTACAATGTGAAATCAGTTATATATACACTAAATACAAGTGTTTCGTTTTTAAAAAACTTTTCTGGTACAATTTGAAAACGCGTCCTATTGCGTTTTCATAAAAATTATGTTCAGTAACTAAGAAGATATATTTATTATAGTAACATGTTTAAATGTAATGTGGCGGATATTTTCATCAGTAAACATATGCTGTAAATATGAGTGTTAATATTAAGTATTAAAAAGTATCAAATTGTGAAAGTGTTTAACATAAAACATGTGATATGTTTACATAATACATATGAGAAATGTATTATGTAAACTTGTTACCTGTTTACTACAGTAAACATTTTTATATGTTTATTGCGTTTTTACACCTAATATTAACACAAAGTAATGCAAAGTCATGTTTACTGGACTGTGTTTATTGAGTATATCCACCACATTACATTTGAACATTCTAAACATTTACTATTATAAACACATGTCCTTAGTTACTAAACATACTTTTAAATGAATAAACACCAGGTCGCGTTTCCACCTTCTTACAGAAATGTCTTTCCATCTTCTTACAGAAATGTAAACGAAAGTTTACTTTTAGTGTGAAAATGCTATCTAAGAGTAATTACTACAGTGATACAGCACTTCTCTAAAAGTAATGATTAATGGTACAACCATTGTCAGATAGTAGTCTCTTAACTAAGACAACTTTTATCTAAAAGTACTCCCTTTAATGAGACATCGATTATCTGAAATCAATACCTGGAACGATGCTCGGCCTGGGACAGCTAAATTAAAGATTCCCCGCACTTACTATCCGTGATGAATCGGAGATAGTAAACGGCTGACGACGCTCATGGGGCAGTTTGACCAGCCTAACGTGCTTTGAATACCACTTGTTTTGTACACATCTGTTCGTCACATATGACAGAAATGGATGGTTTACCACGGTTTCCTCCACTCATAAAACTGACCGATATGATGGAAATGAAAAATTCTGGAGGATGCATGGTGTTAAACGTCAGTCGAAGGAATAAATAAATAAACCATCATCTATAATGAAACAACGAATATCTGAGAATGATACCACAAAGATACAGCAGTTAACTAAAAGTAATAAGACACAATGAGACACAATGAGACAAAGATTATCTCAAAGTTCTTATTACGATGAGATATCTGAATTCTTTTTCTTATGATAAAGCAACCATTATCTGAAACTAATCCCAGAAAAATAATCTGAAAACTTTATCTGAAAGCAATCCTGCAATTAGACGACCCTTCTTAAAGACTAAAGCATGTCTGCAAAGGGGAAACCACAACATGTGTTTAATATTATTTTCATACAATGTATGGATGGTATGGATCTATATCGCCGTTTGTTTCTTGTTCATTGTTAGGCAAACTTGTGCCCTTTCTGGAGAACGCTGTGGCAGGGGCGTCGGTATTTACCATTCTGTTTATCTGTGTGGAAAGACACAAGGCGATTTGCCAACCTTTACGGAGAAGTAGCGACGCTGTGTGTAGAGTTGTCAAGCCAATCAGCATCATCTGGACACTATGTGCCTTAATCTCTTTACCATTCGTGTTCTTTCCAGTTTTCCGGAAGTCCCTCTGGGTTGATGGGACGCCTATTAACGTT
Organism: Liolophura sinensis; assembly: GCF_032854445.1. Classification (NCBI taxonomy): domain Eukaryota; kingdom Metazoa; phylum Mollusca; class Polyplacophora; order Chitonida; family Chitonidae; genus Liolophura; species Liolophura sinensis. The sequence continues at coordinate 7,489,839 of NC_088303.1, read as the reverse complement.
TGTCGCCACCCAATACGGTACCCATGGCAACAAGCCTACCTTGTTGCCGTACCTATTGTGTTTTTCGTTTTACCTTTAACCATCCTCATTGCTTTGTACTGTATGGTGGGTAAAGTACTTGTACCAAACAGCCAGTTAAACACTTGTAACATGATGGACGAGAGTTACCAATTAAAGATGAAGCAAAGACGTCAGGGATTAAATACTGTCGTCCTGATTGTGCTGATTTTCTTCGCCAGCCACTTACCGTACCGTGTCATTAGTCTGTGGCTTATCTTTGAATCACGAGAAGTTCTCTCACAACTTGGTCTGGAAGCCTACCTGGGAATACTGTACTTTGCGCGCGTTGCCTTCTACTTAAACCACGCGTTGAATCCCATACTCTATAATTTTGTCTCCAGAAAATTTCGCATGGAACTCAAGCGAATGTGTTGTAAATATCAGTGTTGTGTCGGAAGGGACTACTTTCTGGACGATGACAGCTTGGCTCAGAGCAGAGGTAAGGGACAGTTGCCCAGGACACCATCACGTAAAATACCGGCTCATTTTAACGATATCCCTGGGCAGAGAAGAGCAAATAGTTGTAAGGTAGTAATGATCAACAGGGAGGAAAAGTGCTTAGATATGGATCCACCTGCCCTTCCGACAAGATCTGACACTTGTACGAGAAAGAAGAAAGGGACATTTGAGTGGCTTAAGCCCAGAGCGCGGACTTCGCTGAGGGCTGACAGGGAATGCTACTCGGGAAAGCTTGCTTCTCTTATGGTATTCCTAAGGCCAACCAGGGCAGGCTTTGAGATCGATGTAGATCTGTGCAAAGACTCAAATACCTGTTCAGAAAAACAAATACAAATATAAAAACAGTGGCCTAACACTTTTTTAAAATACAAAACATCCCAGTGGCTGTGATTTATTTCTATCTATAAAGCATAGGCAGTATTTGATATAACTATATTCGAAGATTTACGTGTAGAATTTCCTTTTTGAATAAATATTTCTTTTAATATATATCTATATCTACATATATATATATATATATATATATATATATATATAAACGTGTATGTGTGTGCGTAGTTCAGTATATTCTGGGTGCGTAAGTCAGTACCTAATGTTACAGGAATTACGGAATGTAATTTCCTCCCACCGGTTTCCTCCCACCATAATGCTGGCCCCCGTAGTATAAGTGAAATATTCTGGACACGGTGCGAAACGCCAGTCAAATAAATAAACAAATACATACTAGGCTGACATAAATGTATCCTCTTGACATGACCACAGGTATTAAAAGCAAATGAGACAAAAGCCAACGAGAATAGGCAATAGCATGTGCCATTTGTTGCAATACGATATTTTGCAGGATATTTATGGGATACTATCCAGAAAAGCCAAGAACAGAGTGCACCAAAGCGTGTAGAAAAGTAAGTTTACTGGCTGGCGATTGCTAGGTTCAATGTGTACCTATTATTGTGGAATGAAGTAACATTTGGGTTATGACCTGGGATATGATTTACATGTGTTTTCAAGATAATGAAAGTTACGGGCATTAAGTGGTAACGAAAGAAGCTTATGGCTGCACATAAACCCATAAACCAGAACTGAATGTTTTTCAGATTCAATTCAGCATATACATATATTTTTTCCAGCGTGGATTATTCAAAGACACGCAACACTCTTCTTTGGAAAGGTATATTTTTACAATATCGGAAATGTAAACAAATTCATCTTGCGAAATTCATCCTACGTTATGTAACTCGAAATAAAGTCTTAAGATTTTGCGTAGAGTACATTGCCTGAATGTTGACAGCTCTTAAACCTCTCTATCCAACCCTATGAAAACCAACTGACATATTCTTTGGCCGCTTATTGCTAGGGCCAGAGGTCAACAGAAACAGCTCAATGTATTTCAAACAAAACAAAGTAAATTGGGTCATTTGGGAATATTTAAGTTTAACTGTGCGAGACTCTGTAAATAGCATTCGAGAGAGAATGAGCTGAACGTTTAAACAGAGTATATATGTATGTGTATATAAGCAACCAGTGAGTACAATTCCTAACCTGTACAACATGGTCTATTGTAATAGTTTGGCAAACAGTCAAGGTTGAGATCGGTTCATTGTAATCACACTGTAATTCATTGTAGTTACTAAGTGAAATGTATTTAAAAACGAAACAATTATTATTAGTGTGTAGTATGGGTTTGGCATGTTTTTGTTTTACGTGTGTGAAGGTCTAAAGAGTAAATTTCATCGGTGAGTGACATTCATCGGTATAGCTTTCTTTACTCTGCTCTGAAAATAAACATGTTAACGTATTTGTGATGAAGTACTAGTAGCTTTTAAATGTTTATTGCATTTCAGATAGAGCATGTTGTTTGATCCACGTGTATTTTTATCTAAATACACTGCAATAATTTGATATTTTGACAAAATTCATACATCAGATAGGTAATATTTACGTGTATGAAATATATCTGGAGACATCAGTGCAGACTGCATGACAGTCATGATGGCACTGCAAACCAATTTCTAGAACAGAGAATGATATTGGAGTAGGATGTTGTCGTAATAGCCTAAAATGTGAGAACGTAGTTTGAGGTTTGTGGTTGGCTGGTGAAAACGTTGATCTTTCTGCCAGACACTAATATTAACAGAGATGGGAAAAGACCCCACCATGTGGCCAGAATGGAGAATCGTTTATATATGACGGCTATGTTCCAAACCTGACTTTGTTTGATTAAATGTGCGATAGGTTCACATCAAAAGTATTTCATTGGGGTCATATGCCGAATAACCTTTAAAATCACTGTCCCATTTAAATGTATCACACTTTTGTTTGGCAGCCTAGGACTTCCGAAAATGGCTAAGGGCAAGTTTCAAAGTTAAATCGGCATAAGCTATCTGAAAATTTATCTTCTAGACAGATTTCAATTATGCCGACCGATCTGGAAATTTGAAAATCCCCAAGTGAAATGCATGTGCAACAGACAGCTTCGGCCAACTCCGTCAAATATGTCTATTCTATAAAGCTGACAAAATCTCGACATTTCTGTAACTCTCGGTGGATGGTTTCTGCATACGTGGACTTCAAAAGCAAAGTCACCATTCTCGTGATTTCATTTCTCACAAAAAAACCTCGCGTTACATCATATATTTGTCGTTTATCAAGGGGAGGGGGGGGGGAGGGGGTAATTTTGTTTGTGATTGTATTACATGGCCGCTTCGGGCCAGGATCAATCCTAGGCTGGGTCACACCTGAGACCTTAAAAGAGGAAGTTGTAACTTTCTTGCTTGGCGCTCAGCACTAAGGGGGATTGTGCAGCGACTTGTTGACCCGTATCAGTATAATGGCTGGGGTTGGGCGGCTGACTTGCCTTCGGTAAGTCGTCCCAGTGAAGCAGCACGGGGTAAAAGAACAGTGCAAATCCGCCCTGCAACAAGGAGGTGCATTACATGCACCCTAAGGACTCTTTCGTCGTCATATGACTGAAAAGTTGATAAGTATGAGGTTAAACCCCGACCACTCACTCACTCATTCTATATTACATGAAGGCGCTTAGTTTATGGGTATGGGAAACTAGGCTTATACCATGGTAAATCAGGCAAAGCCCGCGGGAATGCCTGACATGGTATTACATAATGCATGACATCAAGTGCAAATGAACATTTTGCATAATCAATTACTGCTGAAATGCGAACAATCCTTAATATATACAAACAAGTGTTAGGCTTGAACCAGTGTCCTTGTTCGTGTACTACTTAATATACGGGAACAAGGCATATAAATAAAGGTAAATAAGTAATAAGTAAATAAAAAAACAAAGAAATGACCTTACTCCCAATTCACCGATCGGATTGAGTTATTTATTCAGCTATCAGCTCATGCCAGATAATACATGGAAGAGAGTCAAGTAAATAAGTCGTAATTTTATTGACCGTCTTCATCTGCCTGGATTCTCTGATGTCTGTATAGCTTGCATGCACATGTTGGTATTAAGTTTGCATATTAAGCAATGGGCAAGAAACGCCTATTAACTATAAATAGTTGCAAACTGTACTTCTCTAGTCTTATTCTGAATGTCAGCAGTAGGTTTCTTTTGCAACTAATTAACTTCCTCATTAATTAGGTGAGCTAACCTGCTTCCTTCAGTGGCTAAGCATGGACATTTTATGTCTGTTGGAGGGGGAGGTGTGATGGGGAAGAACATTTGTAGTCTGTTCACTACAGTCTGTTCACTATAGTCTCTGTAGCCCCGATAAACTCTGGTACAGTACTCAGTACAGTACATATGGTTTGTACTGTAGTCATTTACATAGAATGAATGATAATACCTTAACGCCACATCTACGATACCTCATCCATATCGTAGAGATCGCCGATAAGTGGAAACTGCAAAGATCGATATGTATAATTACAAAGATGTGCCTGTGTTTGCCTTTGGTTACAGATATTGTTCGGACTCGTTATCAGACTGATGTTTCTTGACTGCGTCCATTGTTCTATGAAAAGTTGCATAGGCTGCCTGGAAAACGAGTTCTGTCGACCCTTTATTATCCCTGATGTCCCGCCAACAGTGGGGACGGAGAATCTACCAATAGGGAGGTTTCGAGTTTATACTCGCTTATCGATGAAGGTAAAACTGTATCATGTGACCTGTCAGAAATGTTGGGTAACCCTTTTTGATCACATTCACTAGATTATAATATGAGCGTTTGGAATGGGTGTTGTAAAAAGTAATTTACAGTGCAGGAATGAGAGAGAAGACAGAAAATCTGAATGTTTGTAAACTTGAGGAGTTCCTAAGGAGAGAGAGGTATCATTTGTTCCTCTGGAAATGGGCGAGACATGTGATTAGTAAATTAATGTCAACAAAAGTTGCCTAACATTATTAACCATTCACATGACAGAGTTAGTCTAGCTCCCTGACATATTCTGTGTACTTTGAAGCGATTAGCGCCATTTGACGTCAGGGGGAGTGAACCAGTCAAATGACACAGTACTTCTGTTTTTACCTTTGATGACAAGAGAGTTCTAACTCAAAACTCCCCTATACTATATTCAAGACCAACATTGTATCCACACTTTTTGTGTCCCAGCGATTGAAAGACATACGCGTTAACCACTTGACTACGATCAACTACTTTATAATGAGATTCATGAAATGGTCGAACTCCACAGGTCAATGCTGATCATGTCATCCATTAAAAGTTTTAGAAAACAGGAGTTGAAGAACAGGCCAAAGAATGAATGGACGAATAAATACTTGAGAGTCTACGTCGTACTTAACAATTTTCATTCATATGACGGCGAGGAGTCATTAGGTTATACATTGTTTTCTTGTAGCAGGGTGAGTCAATGCCGCCAAAGTGCTGCCGTCACCGAAGTATCATGCCAAATACTCCAGACATTGCACCTCACCCAGTCACATTATTCTGAAACCGGGTCAACCAGTCATGCTTCCTTGCTCTAAGCTCTGAGCCCGAGATCTCCCAACTTCGAGGCAGATGTTCTAACCACTAGGCCAATGTAAAACTACTATTACCTATTTTAAAATGAGCAAAATGTGACAAAATTTTCTAAGGATGGTTTTATGAAGCACGTTATTTCATCTCAAAGAGCTATCAGCCTATTACATTTACACGAATTTCTTCTAAAGATAATCAACCAGATAAAAAGGGAAAACCTGTTTTTCATTTCTCATCATCCGTTGACCGTCCAAGATGGCTCAATATGTCTATGCATAAACTCCTATCATCTGTATGAACTTTATTCAGTCAAACGGATTCCAAAAACCTAAACAAAGTTAGTTTTGGGGATAGTTTTCAGTGGTCTGGCTGCCAAAGTCCCATTGACTTAGTTTTGTGGTTAGTTTCATTTCACACTCAGCACATCCAGGAAGAGAACTTTTCTCTTTACCATATTGCCGTCTTCATGTTTTATGTGCTGATGTCGTGACAGAGATAATATAACTGATCACTGAGACCCTAAAGCTAGTCCTTAGGGCCTTCCATCCCATGCGTAAGGTAGACGGGAGTGGATTTAAACAGGATGGGCATACTGTAACGCCGTAATCTTTACACTCTGTCTGAAGAAGAGATCGATCTGACTTGTCCCATTAACATTATGAGGTCTTAGTTGTTAAATTTATCTCAGTTCAGGGATCGATGAGCTTTTGGTTGTGTTTATTGAGTAAGCCAGAGTGACTATCTTGGGTAAACTCCGACATTTTGCCAATGCATAGAGGCGTGTTAGTCTAGGTCAAAAAGGCGCCGGTCGATGGAGCGACTTGTCCCACAGTTAACGAACAGCATATTAAAGTTTAGTGGACTATTAGTTAACCAGCAAGCGCGGCCGTCAGGGAAATTCAGCTGTGTCGTGTTTGCCGTTCTGCCATGGCACACGCTGCGATTAAGAAGACAGTCACTTCTACCGTGAATGCTTCAAGCTCAGAGACGTGTGAACTGACATTTGGTCTTAGTCGAAAGTTGAACTATAGTCAGACAAATTTTCAGTCATTTTATAGTTCACTTGTTTTTGGGCGACAAACGCATTTGTATAAAACTGAGGGAATATTTTGACTTAGTAATTATGACGGCACGGACTCTAAATCACCCTTTAAAATTGTTCATACTATGACAATTGTCCCAGTCTTGTGCATTGTTTTATTGTGTGTGTATATTAAATGTGATGACAATGCAACATTAATGGTCCTAATTTCGGACTTCATGTACTTAGATCTTAGGTGGGGTGTGTTAACGTCTTTTTGGGTGTTACCCTTGCGATTATTGACCGGGAACGTCCATCATGGTTGAAGGCTTATCTACGATTGTCTTTTTCGACACATGGTTTATGGGTAGTGTTAGAACAGTGACATCTTAATTCTATTGTAGTCAAAATGCCTGCAAATAATTACTTAAATGTATTTTAGCCATGGTACTTTGCGACGTGTAATTTGTTACTATTTATTAAAGAATTTACATGAACAATTATAGAATAAAACCTAGGCTGAGGTAAAGTGACAAGAAGCCATTCTTCGTCGGTTATATGTGACCATCTGCCAATTATCACACTGTTGTCAATGCTCTGGTTTTATTCTTTGTGCTGTTAGTCTTTCAAACCTGATATCAGAAACACCAAATAACAAATCATCTAGCTATCCTAGATACCACTATCAGTTACATTTTATATGGAAAAAATGTGTGTTATCTGAATGCCTGCAATCATGTTCAATCAGTAAACTAAAAATATAAACATTCTCTAGACAACATTACATGTGTTGGATATGTCTCTAAGTGCTTTAAAGTGCCAATAAACATTCGCGGGACATTCTTAACTTGAAGTGGGGTTAACTAGATGGCTATGTGAAATCCCACTAAAGAATTAGCAGACTCTTGGGATCGGGGTGATTTCGATAAATATTTCTCATGCCTCAACAGGCTGAATATTCGACGGGAAAAGATATTAGAGACTGATGTAAAACAGCCAAGGAAGTAACCCAGACGATCTATCATTGAATCTGACAGCGCACCACAGGGAGTTGATGGAAAACCACTGGTTACTAATAACTTTGACACACACGAGGCTTCTTCACAACCCCTAGTCTCGGAATTAGATCTACAGTACCAACTACCGTATCTCACTTAATATTCACTTTATTCAATGATATCATATTAAATGCGTTTCTAGACAAACTTTGTGTACCCATGGTTTACCCTACGCGCGTGTTCATAGTATTGAATTATACGTACATTTGCCATTTCCGGCGAATGATGCCCTAGTGAAATATGTAATTCCTTTAAATTTATCTATAGGACAATAAAACAGATACAGAAAACATCCAACAATGTCAAGATGTCTAAAAGAAATGTGGACTTTTGAAAATTTTGTGCTTTAAATCATGTGCACTACGGACTGGATATCAAGCATCGGTTACCCAGGCAACGTCTTTCCGACTTACGCGAAACTGCCGATTACTTCTACTTTCAGTTAATATTCTTCCATTACAATTATGTATACTTTAAGGAGATTGTGATGATACGGTCATATATGAAGTTGATATTTGGCAGTCACTGAGCTCTGAGATGGTATTTCGCGTACTACTACAGTATGACCTAGACATTTTCCTGTTTTCCACTTTTCAAAACGAGATTCGTGAAGTAAATTAATAATGTGAGGCTTTGTATTTTTGAGTAACAGACTTGACAGTGCATTAAACACGTTAGTCTTGTACGTGCAGGAAGGGTTTGGTTAAGGACGTTTACCATCAGACTCGTCAATCTGTTTACATGTCTGTCAGTCAAATTAACTAAACCGCTGGCGGAGTTAATAGTGGTGGTAGTTATGATGTTTGGTTTGTGTGTACGAGTGTAAATAGGTGTGGGTTGGTGGGTGTTTAAGGCTTCAATATTGACTGTGACTGGTAAGAGTTTGACTGGCGTCTATTTTCACCATTCATACCGTGGAATGATGCGCTAAGCACATGGACCGTTATGGGTTCGTGTTCTAATTGGTTTGTACGTAATGCGGCCACGGCGGTCACGGCGGCCAGACTCTCCTGCCAGGAGGACGTCACGAGGCGCTGTTTTACTGGACTCATGACAAATGGGTAAGCTCCGGATTAGAGATGTTACGGTTGTTGTCGCAGTGCCTTGTCACTCGATTCATATGACCTCAGGTCACACAAATTCATGCGGATACAGATCTTGGGTGTTGTGTGACTATTTCAGTCAATCGCACTGGTTTGTTTTGCAAAACGTGATGTACACAAGTGTGGCAAGGATATCCCAGGCAACGTCTCCTCCAAAAGTTTCTTAAATTTTATGAAAACTATTTAACTCTTGTGAGTGTTTCAAATCTCTGGCGTTATGCTTCATAATTGTTTTTTATTTCGGTAAAACTTTGATAAGGGACTCCAGGCATAGTGTGGAATAAATTCGCCACGTTGGATATAGTCAAAACACTATGATTAAAGTAAAAACGCAACCGAGGTACATATTTTGTTTAATGACAACTTACAAATTAAAATTTAGATGCAAATATCAGTGTTGATGATTGTTGCACGTCTAAAATATTCCTTGCGCTGAACACTGCATAAAATGAACTTCATTTTACATGTCTTTCTCCTAATCATGACATTCTTGCTGCTTTGACGGATTGTACTGGACAGTTATGGAAAATAGAATTACGATTATTGCCCTACATGGTTGTGGTTGACGATTGACATACCAATGCACGTGACAGCACCTAGATTTTGATACGAGTCTTGCTCCACGATAAACAATTTCGCCATGTTTATTTATTTATTTTTTTGATTGGTGTTTTACGCCGTACCCAAGAAAATTTTACTAATACGACGGCGGCCAGAATTTTGGTGAGAGGAAACCGGGCAGTGCCCGGGGGATACCGACGACCATCCGCAGGTTGCTGGCAGACCTTCCCACTTACGGCCGGACAGAACTCACGGCGACTGCATTGGTGAAAGGCTTCTGGGTCATTACGCTGTGCTAACGCACTAAACAGCTGAGCCACGGAGACCCCCTCCATGTTTATGATTAAGAAGAATTAAAATGCTATGAAATTACAAGAGAAGATCAAAAATAGTTAAGATCTACAACCTTGGATCGGCTTTCTCCTAGAATATTTGTAATCAAAACAAAAGTCGCCAATGTTTCTACAATCCCAGGACGGCAACTTGCGGATGGTCCTGGGTTTTCCCCGGGCTTTGCCCGGTTTCCGCCCACCATAATGCTGGCCACCGTCGCGGAAATATTCTTGAGTACGGCGTTAAACACCAGTCAAATAATAAATAAATAAATTCTACAAGCCCCAGTGAAAGCAGTATGATGAGATGTGCATATGGCCTATTGGAAGCGTTCCCTTCAGGTATTGCCCTTCGTGAATATGGGTACAGAACACCAATACTCAGATCAATTATGCACTTATTTTATTCAAGCAGTTTGGTTTATCTTGCGACGCATTAATAGCAATTCCTTATGACTTAATTATCGTTTCTTTCATCCACCGAGGTTGACGGTGTAGTAAACAATAGACGTTGTATCATTTATAAGATAGCGAGCGGGGTTAGAAGGGATCAACCGTTGTTTTACAAGGCACGTAAGAAACCGAGTTTGATGACGCTGAATTCGAACGGGCGATATCATTTGTCCAATGAATGAATAAACGATTGTGGCTGAACACCACATTGGCAGTATTCCGTGGCGAGGGATGTTCAAGCAATGAAGTAAACATGATAATGAGAACATCCAAAATGAAAACAAAGTGGACACTTTTTAAAACAGCTAAATAGCTCGAAAACCACATAAAACAGATATGCAGTTCTTATAATCTGAAATACCCAATTAATTACAATTTTTATAAAATAAACTAAAATGTCTTTTGAACATTTAAATGTCAAGTGTCTTATGAAACAGCGTGACACATGACAATTGTTACCTATGGTTGAAGATGTCACTTTAAACTTGAAATGGCCCCGAAAAATGTGACACCTTTAAACAATGATTTGCACCGTTGACAATCACAATAAAAGTTCATTTGTCTTTTCAGTACTTACAATCTTGTCTTGAATGAGCACTGCAGAGTACATCCAGAGCTGTGACGTCACTGTGATAGTTGGTAAACGGTCATACACAGTAGTTAAAGTCGGGTCTATCTCCAGTTTATGCAATTTAGGATATTATTTCAAATTTTGAAAGAATGACTGATTATGGTTTAACGCCACATCTGCAAGTTTCCAGCTATACTTGAACAAGTTTTAAACAAGAGCCAGTAAATGTTTTTTTATTTATAAGATTTATAAGATGAGAAAATCAAAAATGAAAACAAAAAAAAAGAAACGTGTTTAAACAGTTAAAAACAACCAAACCTTAGTTAAAACTTGAAAACCTCAACATACTTATAACAATGTAAAGCATCGTATGTGTATATGATTACATTGGCAAAGTCTACACAATAAACTAGGATGCTTGACGCCGTTTTGTGCATCACATCCAACACATTCGGTCTAAATTTTGAGGTTTTCATCTTGTTTGGGTTAACTTTGCCTTTACACTGACGCCGCCAGCTCTCACTGCGCATGTACTAAAGAGAGTATACAACAAACATTGTCGTTATATCATGAACCTGGAGCGAAATTGTCACATTCTTGTTTTCTTCAGCACGAATATCGACCTAACAAGCTGAAGCATTCATTATTTACAAACCAGTCCTTTTGAAATAAATCAAAGGCTATACTCTACATTATTCACGATTAGAGTTATTTATTACAAACACTCGACAATGTAAGTAGCATCCGGCAGCCAGGTATTACCACAGATATCTTTTGTTTATTCAAGCAGTGATGACCGTTGCAAGGTATTGAATTTCACTGGTCTAGAAATCCCCAGAATAAGCTGCTGATACGTTTACCAAAGATTTACATGAAAACAAGTAAAATGGACCTGCCTTCGCGTACATTTAGTGCACTATAGAATAATACTGGAACTAAAAAAATATATATATATAAGCGTCAAGTCCGACATTCCTATTCCATTCGTAGTCCGTAAAGGGCGTTCCAAGTCGATAATCGCAAGATCCATTTCCACAACAACGTTTAACACTAACTCCCGAAGATAAAAGTATGTAAGAAATTATACAAATAAGAAATATGGCTGTCGCGTATGGGAAAAAATAAGTCTTCTTTATCTGAGACACCAAAAATACTTCAGAGTTGTTGCCCACATTAATTTTTTTCGTCATCGTTAAATTTGGATAATGGAAGAATACACCAATAAATAATCAACTAATTTACAATATATCATTCAGTCGAATTAAAGAAACAAAAACAAAACATTTATTTACTAAAATAAAAAATCACAAATACATGCGCGCTATTGCGCCTAAATAGGAAGATTTGTTGGAACACACACTTTGTAGAGTGAAAACCCAGCCTAGTTTTTTTAAGACATGACGACTTGGATGATTGACATGTTATAACATAGGCATGGTGAAGAATACAGATACACATTTAAATTCTCACATATTATTTAGTGTAACACTCAGATCAAAATTTTTCTCTTCAGCAATCTTCCGCTTAAATTAAAATATTGATTAGCATTTTACGAATTATAGTATGATGGGATCCCCTGGAATGACTTCCTTTTAGGTCACTGTTCCGTACGACTGGTTTTCTTTTCCGAACGCGCTGTGGCTGGATGGGACCGCTGAAAATGGGTAGCTTTAGTGTTGATGGGTACGCGTTAAATGGGCCAAATAACGATAGAATTCAACAGACAGATATTCTAGAATCTCCTTATGTTTAGCATAATGAGACCACTTGGGTGACATTCGAAGTCCTTTTAGACTTATGTAAACGGACTTAGTTATTTCAGAGTATAGGAAAAATAACTGTTTTTAAAAAACTTGTAAAGGCTCAGTTAGCCCTTTGGAGGAAATTTGAAGTCGATTACAGCAGACAGGTAGCATGAGCACTATAAATAGGCCTGGATAACAAAGGAGCTGACAAACAACAATTTTGTTTAAGTTCTTTCAACATTTCCACGACTCTGATGTCTTTGTTTTTCTACAATCTGTTGTGTGGAAATTAATTTTTACTGCGTCGACGGACTGCATTACTATAAAATCTAGACGATGCAGACTTCTCGCACTATTAAGCGTTAAAAATCTAATCTTACGTCAGCGACACTGTCACGTGAAAAAAGAGTACGCATATTACCCTAATGAAGAACAATTGTGAAACACGTGTTTAAACAAATTAAGGAAGCATCCCAGCTCCAGGTATAGGATTCGCTGATTAGCTAAAGTTGCATCTGGCGAGCACAGAATTATCACCTTAGCTTTGAATGAAGTTAAACCCCGGACTGAGATCTGAAGAATACGGTTATGTGACAAGCAAATGTCTAATAGAAAATATATAGTGCTTTATTTTACAGTTGTTCACAGAATTAATCTTAATTTAGCTGTGATACAGAAATTGATACAGGATTAAAATCGAATGAAATTAATTTAACTTTCATATAGATCTACCTCTTGGTGTGAAGTCAGTGACCATTTGTCGGGCGGAAAATCGTAACCTTGCAGAAGATAAATATTTTTCCGGCTGCTTCCATGGATTAATCTTGCCAGAACGACACATCATTGACTGGTAATTAGGATCGTGACACACGCCGGATTTCTTCACACCATCATCAATGCCCATTATTTGACAGGGACCAATATATGCTTCGTCTGGTATCTGGGATAGCAGGACATTCTCAGACAGAACCCTTCCTTCTCTTGGTATACGACACTAACAGATCGTCTGTTCTTATAGACAACTGCCCAATACCTGAACTAACGAAGTCTTTCGGATGATAAATTGCCTTTGCGAACTTGTCATGTCCCGTTAGCATACAGCGTAAGACATATCGGCTAAGGCATTTTCTGTGTTTCTTTCAATTATCTTCAACAGTTATGATACATGTGTTTCTTAAACAACTCTATCTATTTGCAGACTATACATATAACATCATGTACGTAACTGTTGATGTTGTTGCCAAGTGACCAAGTAGAGCTACCCTATGCTCATTCAAACAATGAAACGCTCATGTTATGTCCTCATTCTTTGCAGGTACGTTCCAAAAAAAGACGTTTGTGATCAAAATAGAGAGCGTGACTGAAAAATACATGTGATATTAACTGGTTGGTATATATGGACTTTACTCTTAATTTTACCCTTGTTTCATGGATTAGCAGCCGTTCAAAATCATATTCATGCACACCATGTTGGAGTGTTGGTGAAATGCTAAAATTAATAAAGCTCAAAACAGATGTTAATGTAATGATTCCCAGTTATACCTTTTCGCAGAGAGCATGACTGAAAATTGATACCCCGGGAACTGTAATGAAATTCAGTGCCAAAGGCGTGGTACACACCTCGATGAAAGACTATCGAGATTGCAAGTTTAGCTCTTTTCCCCACAGGTACCTAACTTTTCGGACGTGGTAATTCACCAGCAGGAAAAGCACGGACGCTGTGTGTTAATGATTCATGCAGTACAGACACGTTTTCCACCAATCTGGGATTCTAGCGTGTTATATTTCTCAGTCAGTTGTTAACAATCCCGTGTACAATTTTTACTATTTATTTCCCTGGCTGCATGGGATACAGAAACTCTAATCCATAGAGCACGAAACAGAACAAAAATATAGATTACAACTCATTTTTATTCAGTGAGCGACGTTTCGGTATAGGTACTAATACCTTTATCAAGCATCACATATAACTAAACATAAATGCAGAGCGCCACACACACTCTTTGCTGTTGGAAAGGCCATCTCTGTTTAATAGGTATATTTGCTCACGGCTCGCAACAAGCAGTGTAGTATCATGTATCAGTGTAGAGATTAGGTGCTTTGATCTCGATATACATTATATATGAACAAGATATTCGTTTCATACTATCAACATAAAGCCTTTTTGCACAAAGTAACGTTATATTAAAGGGATACAGTATAGGCTCTGATTGGCTGATGTGACGCAAGTCCATGTCTAGACAAGGTGAATTTTGTGTAGTGTACTTTCATTCAAGCGTGACCAAGGCTGTAGTCTTTAACCTAAGAAACCTCATCTCCACTGCCAGCCAGTCAGCGTACATGTAGGTTCAGTAGGCTATCTTTAACTAGACCAGTTTTGCGGAATGCCAGCTTCGTGCCACATAAGCTCTCACACATAGATTTTGTACGATGAGTTTGTATTTTTGTTGGATCTTTGCGTCGAAACAAACATTCGTATACCAGACGTCAACCAAAACGGTCGTTCCATGTCAATAACTGATTTTATCATTCAGTGCTTTTTAGCGAGAGCCGCTATGTCACAGGGTGAAGTGTCACTACTTATACTAGCAGTAACTAGCGGAAATGTCCGTTTAGCTATGTTGGTATACAAGGTTGGACATCGGCTGAAGGGAAATGCTGGTGTGGTTTATGTATTCGGTCCTAAATAAAATGGCACCGGAGATTTTTTTTCTATCAGCTTACATATACTGATGATAGAATGAACAAGTTTGTGTAAACAAGTTGTCAAACCCACATATATTTGTCGCTTTTAGACGTGAATGTCATGTTTACAGAACATAGGAGCAGTTTGTTTGTAAGAACACAGTACAAATGCGACGTGCGCATTTTTATTTTGTCCTAGAGTGCTTTTCAACCATCATTAAAATATTCATTCAGTTGTTTTACGTCATGTATTTCCGCTGCCACGATCATCAGGTGTTAGAAAGATGACACGGGGGAAGTTGTTGTTCCTTTCATCATGCACATACTGATGACAAGAGCAGCCAGTTCGTATGAAACAGTTGCCATGGCTACATAACGTTTTTCCGGGTTTTCAGGAAACTGACCTTTCACTGAAAATGGTTGTCTCTCTATTACATTTACTGATAATAGGATTGACCTGTCATTAATAGAAGGCTACATGTAACATGTCTGCACAAGGCTGTTGCATCACCGAAAAATGGAGATGGGAATGCCTACCTTTACTAAAGAAAGGGGCGAAAAACGTCTGCCATGCCTACTACCATTTGGTTCGTCTCCGGTGTTGGCTCGTGCATTATTGGACATCTGGACAGTTCTACCCACAGGGCCGCTTTTTTAAAGGCCAGGCCCCAGATTGGTCGTCGAGGTGAGACATACCATCCAGTACACAAGGGACATAAACACAAAAATCAATAGCGCTATAAATATGGTAACATGGATAGCAGTGATATTCATCGTTTTAATATAATTATGATTTTATCATAATCGATCAAAGCATTTTCATGCTCATATTTACAAGTAGGTCGGTCCTGGAGAGTTGAACCAACAGCCTGAAACTCACGGATGTACAATGTCAACAGTTTCAGCAAACTAATATATATACGCTATACATATCAACAAGTGTGTGTAGTGCTACATGCTATGGCACGGATTCGGTCAAGTTAGTGTATGCAGTGGGAACTGTTCTTCAAATACAGTAGACTGCAACATGGAAAGGACCTGGTACGGTAAAGCGGGTGGATCGGTGCGATAAGAAAGTGCTAATTTTAAAGTCCCAGCACAATTCTATAAATTTCCGAAGCAGAAGTATGAGACTTGGTCGAGGCACATTTGAACAGTTTTGCATTTCTTGCACTGAGAACGATTCTCCACCTTATTAGGTGCACTAGAGAAGTGAAGGCAATTTAAGAGTTGCCAGATCGTCATACATATCCTGTGAAATCCGGGTTCTTGTCCATTCTCTTCATCTAGAAGATTTATTCTAACTGTTCACGTAAATGCTTGAATATTAGTGACTGACCTATCTCCTGCCACAGTGTCTTGAATAGAAATGGGTAAAAACTAAATAAATATGCATTGATCTTCACTGCATTTCACTTTACTTAATTCACGGGCCTAGCGTTTCTAAAAATGCCATCAGATGAAAACAATGCAGAGGGACCGGTCGTAGCAGAGATAAGCACATGGTTATATTTACTACTTATGTAAGCGTGTGGTGGAGAGATCATACTGTCTGGAAATGAACACGACTGATGACAATCTCTGTAAAAGTATTGCGAGACTTTTCAGCTTGGTAGTATGTTACCCTGCTACGGAGAGCATACGTCGTGGAACAATGGCTACTGACTTGGAGTGATGACGTATGGTCGGTTTGACAACAAAGTTGCTTATCTTCGACTGCTCCTAATTACCTCAATAGTTCACTGCACAGTCTTGGTATAGGTTTAACTCTCATCACGAAACGGCACATTGGCATGTTCTCCAGATAGTCATTCCAGCGTCTCCTTAAGTATCAACGTGGCGTGCTCTGGTAAACCGATGGTTTATAGAGCCCCCTGTCTGACAAGCCATGTCGTGGGCACTCAGACATCCCTTTATTGTTGTCAAGGACAGATGGAGGTCATGCCTCCCAAAGATTCTGGTGAGTGTGCCCCCTGTGAATTTAGAAGACAGCATCTTGACCGTGTGAGCGTCTGTAAAGTCAAAAAAAAAAACGCAAGTTGAAATCCAAATCTATAAGTACAGTAAGTAAAAATTAAACGTCATATAAGTAACCCCTCACATAACCCCAAACGATAATGGTGAAATGACGTTATGATTCACGAATAAGCCATGCCATTCAGTTTCACATAAATACAATCACAATAAAAGAAAATTATGAATTGCTTACGAGTACATTGGGATGTTGTAAGGCGATACATGTACATTCAACTCTCCACTCAAAAAGAAAAAAAGAAACACATACTTTGTTGGGAGTCAAGTCACCACAATCTCACGACTTGTTCAACGTAGATAGAAAACAGGGACCGCTATTGATCATCCCCGTGCTGGATGACTAAGGGTAGTAAAATCGGTTTAAAGTCGGTCCATGTAGGTCACTCCTGTAAGGAACCAAACTCGAGCAGCAACAAGAACTTCTGTCTCGCCTCATGCGCCAAGAACAATGTCCTCCTGTATGATCAGATTTCATTTTAAGGATGCTCCACTCTACCGCTATTTGTTCTCTCAAACGACTCACTCTGACGCTATTCATCTGCTGACGTACGTTTACATATTTAACGTCCACGTGACTAAACGTTACCCGGCTACAGACAAAAATGGAGTGGTGGCATGTCATGTCATGTCTCCCGTCAACGTCTGTCTTATGTTGGGTACATAGGAAACGTATGGATCACGTTTTTTATATTCTCAACTGCTTTTCTTCCAATAGGACAGTGCGACAAGAGTGTCGATTGCGTCTCTGACTCAGAACAACAACATCATTCTTCAATGACCATCTCTCTTCCTGGATATAACTCATTTTCAACTTGCTTAGGATGAACTAAGTGTCGGTTTACTGCCGGGAGCCATACTATTTCGAAAAAGTGCATCACACATTCGCCCAGACAATGGACGGATGTTGTATTGTCTGTGTGTCCAGGTGCAACTTACAGAGAAGGGAAAAGAAACATTTCAGCTTGAGTGGGGGTGGTTGGGGTAGTCTTTTTTAAAGGAATATGGTCATTCGGAAACACATTGTAATTTCAACAGTAACGGATCAGGTCAGCGACAATTTTCAAAATGAACTGGGTCAAAATAAAATGTCAGTAACATTACACCCTAAGACAATAATGAACAAAACAGAAACATCCTCTGGTCGTCAGCATGAAGAACTACAGCAGGGAGATTAAAACCAGAGCAGCTAGGGCAGGGGGGTATTTGGTAAATGTTCACAGGTCAATCTTGAGCAGGGGGATATTTGGTAAATGTTCACATGTCAATCTTGTGCAGGATGATATTTGGTAAATCTTCACAGGTCAGTCTTGGTCAGGGGGATATTTGGTAATTGTTCACAGGTCAGTCTAGGGCAGGGGGATATTTGGTAAAAGTTCACAGGTCAACTTACTTTTATAATTTTTTTTGTAATTGTTCATGAACGCTTACAAGTAACAATATCTATACCAGTGCAGTGTTTGATTGCAATATATTAAAAGTGACTGTTTTAGAATTGCTCAAAGCGCTTTTTTCTTACCATAATTTAAAAAAATCTAAAAAAAACTATATGTATTCAGTGGCGTTATCCAGGGGAAAAGACGGTGTCGATATTGTTCTGTGTCAGATACGCCATGGACATCCTGTCGTACATCAGTAAGCATAATCGCTGACATTTTTGAACCTTGAATGGATTAATTCAAGGTTTAGTCTACTTTTGTGTGATAATTTTGTTACACATAGACTATTTAGTTGCTAAACCTAAGTTTTGTATGCGGTCATTTAGGCAAATCAAACACAGTCTTTGGAATCCTTTGTGGATGTAGCTGACTATATTAGGATTTAAACCGACGTTAAATCCTAGCAAACAAAAATCAGAATCAGAAAAGTACAATTACTAAAGTTAATACTTTAGGCGATACCTTGCCTGCGATATCAAACCAACTGAGAGAAGAAACTCTACCAAGAGATCTCCATAGAATCTCCTTGTTTTTGAGCTCACGCTTGAACGCCAAGTGAAGCTAAAGAAGACATTTCCCGAAGACATTTCCCAAAGACATCTGCTAGGTTAACTATGGCAACATAAACTTTGTGTACATTTTGTGTACTAATTACATCAATTATGTGTGGGAATTACCATACTCTTTTCCTCCATTACAATCTGGGTGAGTCGAGGAGTTCGCATACATTGAGCGGGTCGTGGCTGGGACTGTTCAGGGGCATCATTTGACATCTCACTGGTTTCTATCATCCGTATTTCTAGGATGGGTTCATGATTATTCTTCAGATCTTCTCTTTTTAGTTCCAAAATTCCCAACGGACAGTGAACTGTAGTAAATGGCTCTCGTGCCCTATGGCTCTGCAGAATGAGGCCTGTCATGAACAAACTGTACAAATCCGGATGTCTGGGGATGCTATTTCCTGTGGGAAAACAGGCCACATATGTACAAAAACTCATGTGCGTTTGCATATAAACCTCAAGGCTGAGGTTATTCATGAAAAACTGCTCTACAGATAAAAATACTTCCTGAGGGATTTTAAATCAAATATTTTTCAGTATGTTCATTTGATTTGGGCAGAGTTATGATCGGTCTTTTGCTAATTCATACGATCAGGAGTGTCTTTTTATTTTTGTGTAACCCCTAAGCATGATCCAGGTCAAGTTGCTACTCAAGATTGTTTATTAGTTTAGCACATGTACTCTATAACGGGTAATCTGGTCAAAGGTACGGATGTCTTAGACACAACATTCTCCGCTACGTGTCAGTTATGTGACAGTGCCATCGATGATAAACTGACTCAGCCCACACAAAGTCTTTGGAGTAGATTGATGCCGTCTCTCCCAGCATAAAATTATTGCCTGGTGTAGGGTAGGTGATCAGCTGTAGGACACACAATCTAGCAACTGTCCCCCAGTATCAACAAAAAAGGCATAAAACAACATTAAAGTTCCATATGTGGTGGAAAAACACCAAGAGTACCAGTGTCTGCCCGTATAGGTAAAAGCTTAAACCACACAGGAATGGAAAGAATAGAAACAAAAACTCATTCCCCGTAACAAATAGCTGGGTCGATTTTATTGCATGGTTCATTGTCCTTGAAGTTGAGAAGGCAACGAGCGAGATGGCAATCTCTCTGATGAGTTCACTTCAGACGCGCTCAAGACGATACTACGTCACACAGTTCATCTGATTTCAGCTGTTTTCGTTTATTCGGGCAAAGAACTATGCCGGTTGTCTGCGATCAGTCCTCCTGTAGCAGGAAAATGTAACTCAAGTCTGGAAACAAAGGATATGGACATTATGCGTGACTTTGAGTACAGTATTATTTATTTTATTTTTATTTATTGTATTTAGCTACCTATTTTTTCACGCCATCTCACGGATATTTCACTGATAGAATTTTTGAGACAACTAACCCACAGTGCCTTTAGAAAACCACCGACGAACAGAAGTTTCACAAGTGTGACACTCATCTACATATATGCACACTATATCAGTGGAAGACAGGAGGTCTCTAGTGCACATTAGACCATAGACAAATACAAAATATGGATATTCGGAAGGCAAGATGGTAACGTTTCATTCTTATACAGTGCATTTGTACTGGCCACAACTAAACAAATTTTCACTTCCGTACACTGAAAATCTGCATCTTTGCAGGTAAAAGTTCTTATCTCATAACTGCAGATGTTTTTTTTATAAATTCACGTTGATACACACCTGTCACGATGTTTAGCCTTAAATATTTCTCCCAATAAAACAATAGATCTCCATCATATGGAAACGCCTCAAGTGTAACTGTAACGGGATTAGAGGGTTTAATCCAAGGAACAAACACCATGAAGGTAGAGGTGACCCTTTATTTCCAGTGGGTTAAGATAAGGCCAGGATAAAAACCCTATTTCAAAATAGATAAAAATACACTCATTATTCCATATAACCAGACTTGATAAGTGGTCACCTCCCACATCCCTTTTTTGTTCAAACAAAACACTTAACATTTATACACACCAATCGCCTACGCCTAATTATCCAGCTACAAACCGCACGGGTAGGACAACTATTATTAGGTCAACTGGCAGCTGTAAACACAAACTGCTATCTCCATAGGTTTTCACATTTACACGTGTAAATTGATTACACGCCACACAAAGGGTCGAGGCCATGCTGGCATACATTTACTCGATCTATGCTTACATACTTATATACCTGTATACCACATGAAAACTAAGAAATCGACTCTGAATGAAACATACCTAAATAACGTGAGTGAAGAACACAAAATACTAAGTAACAAACTATGTTTATAACAATCAGCAACCTGCGACCCACACCTCAGGCTTCTAACCGGCCCGAATAGCACAGTTGGTAGAGCGTCCGCTTCGGGACCGGTAGATCCAGGATCAATCCTTGGTCGAGTCACACCTAAGACTTTAAAAGAGGAAGTTGTAACTTCCTCGCTTGGCGTTCAGCATGAAGGGGATAGTGCAACGACTGGTTGACCCGCATCAGTATAATGGCTCGGGCGGGGCGGCTACTTGCCTTCGATAAGTCGTCTCAGTGAAGCAGCACTAAATAAAAGAGCGGTGGAAATCCGTCTTGCAACAAGGAGACACATAACACGTACATGCACACTAATGATTCCTTCGTCGTCATATGGCTGAAAATGTGTTGAGTACGACGTTAAACCCCAAGCACTCACTCACTCAGGCTTCTACAGATCAAAACAATCAAAACATCGACAACATGCCATGTGATCCAGGCGCTAAACCCTCACAAACTGCAACAAACTCCAAACAGGTTTCACCTTGGGATGATTATTGAAATATCCCTGCCTGTTCCCTGACGTTCACCTTGGGATGATTATTGAAATATCCCTGCCCGTTCCCTGACGTACTTTTTTACCCTTACAATCAAAATAAAATCAAAACAAATATACAAATACTACCAGCTGTCACACAACTGTTACTTTATAATCCTAATTATCTTCCCGCCTACGCCAATTAAAGGCGATATCCCATGAGACTCCCGCTAGGTGCAAGTGTGCTTTGCTGGTCTACTGCATAACATGGAATAGCAGCATATTCACGTCCATGTAATTGATCATAAATATGCTGTACAATTTAAACCAACTGGCTGAAACCCTAAGGGCTTGCAGGGGTTGCCGCGAAAGCTTACCCTGTTGGTATAGCACACCACAGCCCTCTGTCAGCAAAGCACTCCTTCAGCAACCTGCGGATGGTCGTGTTAGTAAACCCCAAATTAATGAGTCTGTCATCATAGCGGCGACCGTCAGGGTAAGCCGTTTTTAGGCCGTCCCGGAGAACTGACTTCTTGGATGTCCAAGACACTGTGGCACAGAGAGCGTATGAGATTGATTATTGCCAAGACTAGTTCCTGATAGATTGATTTTGGAGCCTTCTACCATCACAGGTGTTGACTTTGCCCTGTGATAAAGGGAAGTCTGTTATATGGATGTACATTCCGGATTTCTTCTTATATCTTTTCATTGGTAAAATCTAAATCTAACTTTACATTTACTCATAAACTTACATTTTTTGACACATCAGCCGTATCCATGGGAACAACCGCCGTCTATGTGCGATCTGTAATATTTTTCTCCATGTTTAAACAACACCCAAGTAGAATTCTGGCATTATACCACTGCGTATTTTGTTTTATATACTTCTGCATAAGCCATGATGCCACATGTGTACGGGAGGTGTGGATAAATTTCTGTTATTTAAGCATTTACGTGAACAGTTAGAACAAAACCCTAACCGACAACAGGCTGTATTTACATTTAACAAGTTTTGTGTGACCATTTACCAACAGTCAGTTTGTCGTCGCTGCTGTGCTTTTACTCACTAAACTGCAGCCGTTATTTTATTC
The DNA here is from genome assembly GCF_032854445.1 of Liolophura sinensis. Lineage (NCBI taxonomy): Eukaryota > Metazoa > Mollusca > Polyplacophora > Chitonida > Chitonidae > Liolophura > Liolophura sinensis. The sequence goes on along the minus strand of NC_088303.1, from coordinate 7,466,941 downwards.
CGGATTTGTGCGTACAGGTATTCTGCTGGTGGACTAAATGTCCGTAAGGTATGGGCCCTTTGAATTGCTTCCATGTGATTGCTTTTACATGTGAAGACAACACAGCATATTTTTAACAATTCTAGACACGTGATGTTCACTAAATTACAGTTCACCTCGTTGCATGTTTTTATCTAATTTTTACCATTGGTACTGGTGAGTGTGTCATTTGCCACTATTTAAGCATTTGTATGGGTAGTTGGAACAAATTCATAACCAAGAAGTGACAAGAGGCCGTATTTTACCGGTTACGTTCAACCATTTGTCAACTATCACACAGTCGTTGCTGCTCTGGTTTTACTCTCCTTGCTGCAGTCTGTATATCATAAAAATATAATTATAGCATTATTTACGTCAGATTTTGATTAATTGGCCGTATTGTTATTTAGAATGAATGAATGTTCATTGCTTAACGCCATATCGGCAATATCTCAGCCAGATCGTGGCGAGAATAAGGTGAAAGCACGAGGCGGTTCAGGTTTTCGATATGGTAGTGAGAACACCAAGAACGAAACAAAAATTTTCGGACATGTATTAAATCAGATACCGGTAAGGAAAAAATCAAAACAGTTAAAACTCGAAAACCAGCATAGTTTAAAAATAGTATAGATAGAAATCTATATGTATATAACTGTATGTATGTATAAATGTATGTAACTGTTTATCTATTATGACAATAAAAATTTACATTTTATGATATAGGCCAATAGCCCTCAAATGTTTTATGACATCATCTCCAGCTTTGTTGACTTTGGGCAAAGTCTACACAGTCAACCAAGATATGTTTGATGCCATATTGGACATCACATCCAACACACTCGGGAGCACTGCTCCCATCTAAGATGAAATTGTGTGTTAGACGAGAATGCCCACACCTCGTTATAACTACTTCTTCTCTACGAGACATACCGTGAGTATACACATTAAAGGCAATGTCAAGGTGAACACTATGCAATTTGTTATGGACCTGAAGGTCACATTCACCCTGCCAAAGGGGACGAATATATTTAAGAATGTTCGATCTAAAAGTCAGTGTACGGGATTTCAATTTTTGATATGGATTTATTCAGGGCAGCCTTTGCCTCTCTGTCTACGACTGTGTTTTCATGGATGCCAATATGACTCGATATCCAATAGAATATAATATCTGTACCCTTTTCAGTTAATTTTCTATGTAAGGCTAACATTTCAAGAGTGAATGGAATTTTTAAATTTATATGCTATACTGCCAAAACACAGGAGAGCGAGTCAATACATATAATTGCCTTCTGTGCATCCCCAGAAGAAACATACAAGATAAGGCCAGAAGTATAGCCCTGGCCTCGGCAGAGAAGGTTGAGGAAGCAGATGAGAGACGGTGAGAAGAAGCTCGCTATTCTAAGCCGCAGACGCAACCTTGTCTCCTTCTTTTGACCCATCAGTATATATAAATTGATAATCTGCATAGGTTGCCTTAATTTCAGCACCACCTTGCTGAATTATAAGATGATTTGTACATATGATGGATTGAAAACACAGTCGTAGGCAGGGTTTGTTGGATTAGCTTTAAGCATTGTAACATAATGAAGGATCCGTTTTATACGTCGATTATATAAAGAAGGCCTCCACGTTTAAACTCTTTACTACTAAGGTTCAAAAGCATCAACGCTGAGTCTCAAACCTTGGGGATGAACAGGATTCAACAATTTAATATACGACTTCCTAGCGCAACCGTAAATGATAGACCCATGATCCAATTTAGAATTTAGAACGAAATAGATTGAGTAAAAGAAATCGGTCAGCACCCCAATCTGTGCTAGACACGTCCTTAATAACATCCAGATCCTGTGTACATTTAGTTTTAAGCATTTTTATATGAGATATAAGACATAGGTTACTATCAAACATTATACCTAAAAATTCTGTTTCTCAAATAATTTTATTCTGTTCACCACAGAAATTAAGCTTGGGGTCAAGATGAAGTTTCCGTTTATTACAAAAATGCACACCGACGATTTTAGACGTTGAAAATCTAAAACAGTTTTCAGCTGCCCGTTTCTCGATCTTATTGAGACACAGCTGCAGCTGACGTTCGATGTTATTCATATTTATAGCACGGTAGCATATCAGTAAATCAACAAGAAACGAACAACCCTCGGTACCAGATGTTACGGTTTTACCCAAACTATTTATTTTTATTCCGAGCAAAGTAGACACCAGGATGATGCCCTGGGGTACACCCATTTCATGCTCAAGCGAGTCAGAATGAGTGGAGCCTATCCGTAATGTAAAATGACGATCAGATAAAAATTTAGATATAAACAGTGGTAAACGACCTTTAAGCCCCATAACTGGCACGTCTTTCAAAATACCATATTTCCATGTGGTGTCGTAGGCCTTTTCAAGGTCATTAAAATATTGAAACCACATCATTATTAATAAAAGCAACACGTACAAAGGTTTCAAATCTAACAAAGGTGATCCATAGTGGATCTACTTTGCCGAAAACCACGCTGTATATTAGACAGTAACTTGTTACAGACACAGCGGGTAAGAGCTATGGAACGGATCAACATGACCCTAACCCTGTTTGGGAAAAGGGGTAATATACGCTTCCCTTCAGAAGAGTGGAAAATTACCAGTCATGCCAATATTATTAAATAAGCCGAACAGAGTATCAAGTGGCTCAGGTGGTAAATGTTTCAAAGACTTATATTATACGTTATCGGGACCACAAGCAGTATTGTGTTCTATTTTTATTACAGTTTTAAGTTCATCGATATTAAAAAGACGATTATAATCTTCTAAATTTTTAGAAGTAAAGGGTTTTAATGTGTTTGAATTCTGAAGTATAATTCTCAGAGAACTTCTCGGATGGAGAAGTTGAAACATTATCTCCATCTTTCAAGTGCTGGACTTATGATGCTGGGCGTTGTGATTTTTGCCCTTAAGTTTCTGAATCATGTTCAACACCTTACACATGGGTGTTTTTGACGTAATGCCTAGAACAAAGTTCCGCCTACAAGATCGTCTCTTGGAATTAAGCACTCACGAGCTTTAGCTCTGAAAAACAAACCTGGTTTAAATTATTGTCAGTAGAACAATGATTAAATCTGCGTTCAGCTTTTTTCCGGTCATTTATGGCTTTACGAAGTGCCAACAAGGACGATGCGTGAACCTGGGGATATCCAGCAGGAAACACACCAAGGATTCCAGGTAAGGACCAAAGTGGCGTGTTGGGCGTGAGTATCTCGCAAGACCAACACGCCTTCAGTCACCAGGATCAAGTTTTCGGAGATCACAGGTTGCAACCCTACGCAAACAGGTCGCTCGCCAGTTGCTTCTCAAATAACAGAGAAGACGTGACCCTCTTATATTCACCGGGCCCACACAAGAGAGCTCTGGGTTAGTTGCCTTTTGCGACAAGGTTCCACAGAGGGCTGAGGCCCTCTTCTTATCACCTCGGAGATCCCAAGGGGGATAAGCTTACTTGAAACACTGGACGCATTCTTTGGTGTATTAAAGCAGACTGTAGGGTACATTTTAATTCTATACATGCCCTGAACTTGTTACCTACTTGATAAGTATTTGTTGATTAAGAAATATTATTCGTTGTTGGAATCCAAAGATGCACATATACAAGCTGATCTACTGGCCCGTTTATCTAAGTGCTGATATATTGTGTTGGCATTAAATGTAGACAATATTCAAAGTGTAAAAGTTAGGGTAACGACAAACCTGTCTAATATCTTAACCTTGAAGATAAAGCTAAATTCATGCCTTATGATATGGTTATAGTGGTGGGTGTACATTTATTGACTGAAGCATAAGATTTGATTCATCCATAGGGGGTGTTCTTGTAATCTTTTCAGTGAATCATCTGGCATTAGAAGCATTAATATAAAACTAGCATTTGATGCCCAAACAACATATTATTTGTAAATGCAAAAGCTGTGGAGGACTTTTGAAAGCCCTTCATCTTTATTTATCAAGATTAACACCTGTTTTGAACAATTTCCTGAGCTAATATCGACTGTTTATATCATTTACACTTAAAGAAATGTTACAAATGTTTGCATTTACGTAATAAAGCTATTCAGAATTTCATTTTTCATTAATCAGGAAAAGACACGGCACAGTCAGGCGGGAAATCGGCCCCAATGCGATAAACTGTGCAGCACAAGTCGCGAAACTGACTTGCTGCGAGTGACAGCTACTGACAAACTCGTAAGGCTATATATACTCGTATATATGTCATAAAATCGAAGAATTGTAGCCGACTCCAGTCATTCTGAAAAACCTTTTGTTTTGCATTAGACACTGTAAAATCGTGACAATCACTTCTTCACAAATGTAACCGTCTGAAACATTCTTGACCACGCAGCTATACACCAACAATAAAATCAGTACATGACAAATGCAACTTTCAGCCTTATACTTTCGCTTTGAACAGCATCTTAATATTAATAATAGCTAGTAAACCACATGTGCGCTCAACCAGGATTCACGTATCATAGCTAAATGTCAAGCAATACCATAGTTTAACCATTCTAATTCATAACACTTATTTAATGCAAGATGCCCGTTATCTTTGCTCACACTTTATCTTTACTCACAATTCCAAGGAAGATAAAAAAGAACCATTCTTTTGAGAGCTTTTTCCTTGAGGTGCAACCTGTTCTCAACAGCATTAGTCCACTGTAGTATGGGTGTCGCTTGACCGACGATCGCAGAAATACGGATTTTGGATTTGCCAAAATATGATCAAGAGTGCATTTTTGGCGGTTTATTACTAAGTAGCCATTTCTTTTATGGTCATATAACTTTTATGGGTCCTTCGACAAAGATTTATACTTCTGATATGGAAACTTAGAGAATTGTTCTGAGATTTTTAAATTTGCACTTTCTAATAATGCCTCAAAGGGGCCGATTCTCCGCCTTAACGTACCAGGTTCTTTAGTCCTGGGGCCCAAGCTAAACCCCGGTGACAGGGTCTCTATGTAATGTGTGTCTACAGGATGCAAGTTAAGAGATGAAGATCAAGGTTTCATATCTCCTGTAAAAACACATCCACTATGGCAGTAAAACCTTTACGTGTACTCACAGAAGTAACAAATTAGTTTCACATGAAACCATACCAAAAAACCCTTTCTAGGACACAATGGTTGTCATGAGTCAACGCTATCAGTGATGAGCCCCAACATAAATCGTAAACCAATCTGGAATGCCAAACCGAAACACAAATCCAGTAATGCAACGTGTCTGACTTCTCTGTTCTTGAAGATGTGGCGCGAGGGAACGAAATGACAAAATGCAGTAGTAGGATGTAATTTGGTGAAGAATAGTAACGTAAGTAATTCATCTGGTTGAACATGACTTTTGCAGTGCCTTGCGATATCCGCCAGGCTAATGTGTTATGCACCAACTAGAAATTGACAGTTTACAATATCAGGCGTAACACATGAAGAAGCCCGTAATGTTCAAGTTATCTTAAGCGAAGGTAATATTGCACAGAACAACTCCACGAGCCACATCGAACATTTATTGTCAGCATGAACAATATTAAACCTACCGTTCGTGTTTTCTGTGTTGGGCTTTAACCCACATTTAAGCCACTAGTGAGGCACACCTCGCACCTCCTCAGCCTGCATTTAAAGAAATAATCTCCTCATGTAAACTATGATGTAACAGCTTCTCTTAACTTTAATTCATGCTGCATGGCTAGAATAAAGTGAAATTCTGGGTTACACACCGAAACAGTTGTTCGAGGTTAGGAGTCAAGACGGTTTTACATTCTGGAATCGGTTTCGGCTGCGTCAGCGCCATATACAATGTGTCCCAATCAACTGTAAGAATCTTTCCAGTCTTTACGTCATGGCAACTGTTGCCAGTATCGTACGTATACCTTGAAGATCTTGGATGTTCGTGACACTATTACATGTCGAGCATAAGTGTGTGTGTTACTTGCGGAATTGATTAAGTGAGCACTTTTGTTGACTTTGCAGCCTGATGAAAGGATATCTATGCGTTTGTTAAGAGTAAAATTTAGACCTAGACTTATTTACCCATGGATTTAACATTCGTGACAAACCGATGGTCACGGGCGAAATTAATCGACATTTACAACATTTTATCCTTCTTCAGTGACCACTTTGGTCCGGATGTATGATTTAGGCAGTGTGAAAAGTTGCTGGTCATAGTTGGGGTGTCGGTTCGGCTATTTGATTGCTTTTTTGATTATTTAATTGTATTTCAAGTAATCGTAGCGATTTTAAGATGACAAGCAATCAGGTTAATTAAATCACGCTTTGACACATTTGCCTCTAATTTACCTAGACAGACTTTGAATTTTTACATGTTTGTAAGACCACATTGTTTTTATATAGTTTATCATTGGCCAGTGAAGCCAGATCGATTTGGCACAGGGACTATCAACAAGAACTATCCTACCCCTCTCTAATTTTGTGTACATAAAGCGGATTCTATCGCATCTTCTCTGAACAAATAAAAGACATAGTGTATATAAACATCTTCAGCTAGACTTTTGCTGCATGTTTCAAACTTCGGATGCAGTTTAACTCATTTACCAAATCAGGGCACTTTGTTGGCCTAATGATAAGAGCATCCGCCTCCAAGTTGAGAGTGCAGGGATCAAACCCGGTTCGGGTCATACCAAAAATTTTAAAAATGGTACTTTTTACTGCCTTCCTTGGCACTGATCACAGAGAAGGTAGGACAAGAAAACAGGCCTGTTTGGCCCGGTGTCACACCTAATGACTCATCGTCGTCAAATGACTGAAAAATTGCTAAGTACGACGTCAAACCCCAAGCACACACACATATATATACATACATGCATTTGCCATATCATTTCCTGTCGCCCTAAATATGCCATCTGAAAACAACTACATTTCTTTTGTATTTAAGGATACATAAAAAGCGACTCTAAAACAAAGAGTTTTCGTTTTAGGCAAAAGGAGAAAAGACATGCCAAAAGTAAAAAGGTTGCATTTTTGAGGCACATTTTATATTTCTTCGCGATATTATGCATATTATCCGTCATCTGTTGGAAATATCTGAAAACACTGTCCTCGATGAACATACTGGTAACACGGGGCGAATTTAGCACCTCCGACTGAACTCTCCTCCCGCCAAATTTGTTTTGACAGCTATTACCGTAGTCACCAAAGCAGGCTACTTAATTTCCAGACTGACCACTGGGGTATTAAGAAACCTAGCTTAAACCAATTTTTACGTCCCCAGAAAACGACTGCGAAGCTGTTTGTACACTTGTGATAAACCACATCATATGCTCCCTACCAAGAAATAAAAACTAACAGTTTGGTGTATCCTTTAAGCTGCCACGCACAAACCTGGACAGTGGCTAATAAATGTTCCTGCTAGTTCCAATGTATTGTAATAAACAGAAAGCAACGTAAAGATGGCCCAGTTGGCTTAGACCTTAATTCCACAGCGTAATCCTGTTTTTTATGCGGTAAAGACTTTAACGACTACGTGCACTGAAGACCCCGATGCTGTGTATCGCTCTCTTCAATACGTGCGATTATTAGAAGCTTGGGCATTTCCATTTTTTCAAGTAGTAAAAGTAGTTTCAAGTTGTGTGATGTGTGTTTTCGGGCGAAACATGCAGATGTCGTAATCTAATAACTGTTATAATCATTTCATGTTTGAAACATTCTTTGGTTTAACATCAAGGCCTACCTTGGACTTTTGCTACACTACGATTTAGCGAGCATAACAGTGGGCAACACCATGGAGATGAATTCCTGACAGGATTGATTTTGCACCCTTTTTTAGTCACAGGTGTTGGGTTTGCCCCGTGATGAAAGAACGTCTGTAGCCCGGATTTTGTTTTTGAGTAAAATGTGAAGGGAGTGCCAAGCTGCCATTGCTACTTGAGACAATTGCTTTTGGAACCGTTCGTGACAGGTGTTGACTTTGCCCTGAGAATATTGTACGGATGGGTGTTTTGGAGAACAATTTGAATCTGAGCTTATATTTTTTCCATGTACTTAACATTCTGGAAAAATCAGCTTTCATCCTTGGAAAGAATTGTCGCCCGTTTCTATTCTGTAACTTTTAAACGTTGCTCAATCAACAATCTGCCCAGATTGGTGTGATAGGCGTCAGAGAAAGCTGATAATTGAAACGTTTGTTCCATGTTGACTCATAAATTAATGACGGACAAAAGATAAAAAGCAACTTTATGATCTGTTATTTAACCTAATAAAGACTGCCTAGCACGATATTAATGATATTTCGCCAAATACTGTTGCCAGTTTTATGTGTCTTGTTCCAGACGCTTGATTGTATTAAAATATTAAGGACTCTACAACTGATTTTTAAGATGTTTCCTGTGTAAAGATCCAAATTTCTTGCTACCATGTAGGTTAATCTTAGCACCATTTCATTTGTTTTGTAGTAACCTTTCACATGAAAATACCTATCTTGTTTTGATATTCTGCTGCGCAACGCAAATCCTAGTTGTTAAGAAATATTGTGGTCGGGTATTGTAAAGCGTAGAGCCTTGGCCTCACATCCACAGCAAAATTCTGACCATAAATTGGTTAACACTTTATAAGTCATTAAATACGTCAAAATTATTTCTTGCTCATTATATCTAATTCAATTATTGAAAGTATGGACATACCAATTGTTCCAAGTTGTAGTATGTGTGGGTCAAGGCAAATGTAGACAACACTTCAGTGACATACAGCCTGTCATAGGGAGTTTGTAGAACACCCGCTCTCGTTGCCATTGGAGCGTTTGCACAGCCTAAAATCCCCTTCAAACGATGTTTCCTTCACCAAATTGGAGTACAAATATGTACGTGGGAAAATCTGGTGATATTTTTCCAAATGTCGGCCGTTCACACTTGATATACAAACCAGTAACCCTCAATTAATTTTTTGCTAGTTGAAAACCCGTTATTGACTAACATCTCTCAGTGCATGGTATTCAGTATTTCATCGGATAAAAATATAGGACAAAATGTGTTTAGTAAAATCCTAGCTCCCTTCGACTATATCAAGACGCGTGCCCTAATCCTGTTTTTGTAATTTTGGTCGCGGTTTTCAGGCAAGAGGTTTGTCACGTGCCTGTTAAAGTTCGGTTGACTTTGGTTGACTGTACATTCCATGCACACGTTTTCCACCACTATATTAACCAGATCCCAGTTGTTAAAAAGTGTATTTGGCATTGGCGAATGGGTATTATAGATTTTTTTTTAGAGAGTCGCGTATTTTCATCTGTCTGTAAAATCGCTACCAAAATTGCCTTTAGTCAGTGATGTGTAACAACATTAGCTCTACACATTGATATGTTTGAAGTTCACATTATTGCATGCAAAATGAAGTTAGAATACTTTTTCCTAATTCATTCCTAATTCCTGATGTTGAAGTCTATGAACCCTATCTCGGCGGCAAGGACTCATTGCCTCGAGTGACGCCATAGTTATTAAAAAATCAATGCTTGATATTAGGAGAAGTTCAACATGTTTTGACGGAGGGCGACATTTTGTTAAACTCCGATCGATCCTACTGTAAACCCTGTTTCTGGCTCTGCCATATTTGAAATTGTTTACACGTTTTAGTATAATAAAACCTTAATAAATAAATATAATTTTATCTGTTGTAGTGTATTATCTCACGGCGGTAAGGTCTTTTCGCTGAGAGTGTAGTGCAATTTGTTCTAACCGCAGGTTGGTGCACCTATTGTAAAACAACTTACTATCCAAGCCCATTCCCCAATATGCCACTGGTTTTTGAATAATTAGGACGTCATCAGAGACAATGAATTTTTGGAGTCCAAACTATGCCGATGGAGTTTAACATTATAAAGTAGAAAAAGTGCTCTAATTAGATTTTCTGTGCAAGAATATGGACTTTACAGACTGATTTTACAGACAGCTGAATATAGGCGACTTTCTAAAGGTTCAAGAAAGATAATTTTGTTATTCCTAATTTGGAAGGTCTCCCAGTAACCTGCGGATGGTCGCGGGTTTCTTAAATATTCTTGAGGACGGCGTAAAACACCAATCAAATAAATAAATAAATAAATAAATAAACAAATAAATATTCTTAATGTTATAGTTAATTTTGTTAAAATTGTCTTTTTGAAGGCTGAAAAAAGGTGTTGCCTTTACTATTTTTACAACTGTCCAGGTGACCAACAGGAAGGCTGGATGGAAGAATTTAGGTCCAAAATGTTTACGTTGTACTGCTTGATTATCGGGTAGCCCGGGATACCGGGCCGGTCCAGACTTAATAAGACAATTAAAAATCAGTTCTTAGTACCATCTTACTGTATGCATGTAGCACTTATCTACAGAGAGGAATGAATGAATGAATGATTATGCCTTAACGCCACATCGGCAATATTTCAGCCATATCGTGACTAGAACAATGTGAAAACACGAGACGGCTAAGGTTTTCGATATGATAGTGTGAACATCAAAAGTAAAACATAAAGTACAGGCATGTTTAAATCATATAAAAAAATAAGAGTTAAAACGCGAAAACCAGCATATTTTAAAAATAGTATAGATAGAAATCTATATGTATATAACTGTTTATCTTTAAATATTTACCACAATTAAAATTTATATCTTACGATGTAGGCCAATGGACTTCAAGTAATTTATGACAACATCGCCAGCGATGCTGTCAAATAAATCATATATAGAGTTGACGGTGAAGAATTTTTGCCGAACATGGGCAAAGTCCACACAGTCAACCAGGATGTGTTTTATCCCATATTGTGCATCACATCCAACACACTCGGGAGCACTGCTCCCATCTAAGATGAAATTGTGTGTTAGACGAGAATGTCAAATACGACACCTCGTTAAAACTACTTGGTCTCTACGAGACATTCCGCAAGTATAAGAATTGTAGCCAATGACAGGACGAATAGCATGCAGTTTATTGTGGATCTGCAAGTCCCATTCACCCTGCCAAAGGCGACGAATATATTTAAAAACATTTGGGCGAAAGTCAGAATATGGGACTTATACAGGTTTATATAGGGTAGCCTTCGCTTCCCTGTCTTCGACTTTGTTTCCATGGATATCAATATGACTTGGTATCCAACAGAATATGATATCTTTACCTCTTTTAACCAGTTTTCTCTTCAAGGCTATAATCTCAAGAATTAATGGATTTTTAAATTTATTTTTCTCAATTGCCAAAAGACATGACAATGAGTCAGTGCATATCACTGCCCTCTGGGGACACCAAGGGGAATCATATGACAAGGCCAAGAGTATAGCTCTGGCCTCTGCAAAAAAGACAGAAGATGAAGGTGGAAGACGAAGAGAAGTGACCCGCTGTTCTAAGACTGCCGCAGCCGCAACTCTGTCCCCATCCTGACCCATCGGTATATATAAATTTGTAATCCGGATAATTGGCCTTGATTTCCGCAAAACTTTGCTGAATTATAAGAGGATTTGTATGAGATTTATTATGTTTTCGTACATCGAATATTAGTTTAGGTTGTGGAAGAAGCCAGGGAGGAGACTCCGGAAAAGACACCGCGGCTATATCCTCTAACTTGACGATAGCTTCCGCAAAATGGTCCCGTATACGAAGACCAAACGAAGGGTTATTATTGGGACATTTATTAAACTTATCTACATGCGATGGATATACAAACAGAATTCGCTCGAACGCACGTTTACGTATTTCTGTCCCTAGTTAAGTTATGCACGTGTCTCAACATGTCATGGTGTATTGTAAGCCTAAGGGATACCGTGAGCTTGTGTTTGCACGCACACGTTCTACTTATTATGTGCGTCATTTTATCTGGGGAATTTCATTCAGGAAGTTGACCGTTGCAGAAATGCCTGTTTACAGTATGGTTGATTCCTCAGAAAAACTTCTCTATTTTTAGACTTTAAAAAAGAACTTTTTTCTCCCTAACTGAAAAAAATTAGGAACAAAACTTCTCATTCTTGCACCTCATAAAAGACTTTTTCTTTCATCCTTATCCTCACAACGATGAGTAAAAAAAAAATTATTTTGATTCTGGCACTCTTTAATTATAACTATTTATTCAATTGTCATTTTTTGTATTCAAGTATTTTTTTCGCATGACCCTTCCGCGGTTCCATAGTAAAGACACACTCACGATGATTGTAAACATTAATAGTACCGACAGATGTAAAGGCTTAATTTCACGGGCGATCAATCCCAGAAAAAAAAATTCATCCTGAAGTTGACAAGCCCAAAATACAGTCGTAAATCACACTAGAATGGACAGAACACAAATACCTAGAAGCGTTGTTATCCCTTCAGCGAGTCAAGTGTTCTTTGTCCATGGGGTCGAGAAAGGAAGTGAACTAGATGACAAACGCCCATAGTCACTCTGCTGACGTATATGCATACACAGTCGGGATAGTGACAATTCCAGCAGGGTTGCAGTTGTATATTTTTAAAATATCTTTACAAAGGACAGTAACAGTCTTCATGCATCAGTGATGCTAGAAGGCGCCATAAGTGGAAATGAAGCAAATGGTCCTTTTTCATCATTGCGAGCCTTGCATTTGTTTTATTTTTTAAATAGATGTTTAAATCTATACACGAAAAGGTTTCATTTATAGAATGATGGTCATTATTTTAGGTGTATGAAACCGGAATGTCCGTGTTCAGCCTTAAATGTGTGGCAGTTTACTGACGAACATTTCATCGTCAGACATACACCTGTGCAAACCAAATTGTTGAAAGCCAAGTGGTCATGGATGACTTTGCGTGCTTACTGTCGTATATGAAGCAGTGAAAACAGGAGATTTTGCCAAGGCCAAGTTTGATACTGTACCTGTCGTTTGATGCTGTACCTCCTAGCGATTCAAAGGGAAGCAGCTTAACTGCTCTACCACGGTCCCTGCCCAGGGAACCAAGTGCTTGAGTGATACAATGGGAGAAGTTCTTGCTAGTATGCAGGAGAAGATTGTAATCAAGATAATAACAAACCTACATGGCTGGTGTTCGAACAGACTGAAGTGTTATACTGGAGGACAAATGCGTGGGAAATGCATTAATAAAAGAATATCCAATTGTTTGTGTGCGTGCGCAGTACAATTGCTTTTCTGCACTAGGAGAGTAGTTTCATTTGTGTGATAGCAAAATATCATAAGGAGTGAATTTTTTGTAACAGCAGTACTTTGCATAATCTATAACCACAAAATTGAATATTTACAGGAATAATAATACACAGGAAGCGAATGCGCAGAATATATACACATGCATGTATGTACGCTACGTCGTACTTAACAATTTGTCAGTCATCTGATGACGTAATACCTGATATTAAAATAAATGAGCAAACATTTTGCGGAAACGTTGCTTCCAAACATGTTTTTGGAAGGAATAAGTTCTGCATAAAATATAGTTTTCGTTTATATTTGACACTGTTTTGGTTGTACAAGATTGGACACCAATTACAAGAACTGTTCCATTATACGACAGTTATCAATTTTATAGGTGAGGAAACCGAAGTGTCCGGGGAAAACTCAATAAAATGAAATGGTGGTTTTTGACACTTGCAACGTAGGGATTTGAGCCTTATATTGTTGGCAGGCAAGTGAACGTCAACGAGCGAGATTCTGAATAACCCACCCAAATGAGCGCCCTCGACGGTTTAATCTGACTACGGACAGGATAAAGCCAGCGTCAGGTGTGCCCCATTTCACTGATCTATGACCTGCTTTGTCTCTGGTTTACACAAAAAAGGGAAAAAAACTGATGCCCTCATGCAAAGTATAAGCCAAAATCTTTCATTAATCGTATTTCATACAATCTGACTAGAGTTTCCCACGTATATCATTTATTGCCGTAAGTATAACTGAATGCTAAGAGATGATTACTTGTATCAAGCGTTTACCACGTTAAAATCAAATACAACTCCGTCATTTTATTTACAGTGCCTCAAAAGAACTGTTAACATATTATTATTATGTGACCAGGGGAAATTAAGAAATTGATTTATTTGTACCACACGGTGATTCTTGACAAAACAGAAGTAAACCTGGAGAACAGCACTGAAAAACCCCGTGTGGAATATATCTCGATGTCTCGAGGAGTATCGGTTTCCCTGGGACGTTCGTTACAGTAGGATTCAGCGAGCATAGAAGTGTGCTGATTGCAAAGAAGACTTCCTGTGGAATTGATTTTTCGAGCCTAAAGCGATCACAGATGTTGATTTGAAGTCCGTGATCTAAGGCGTCTGTTGTATAGATGTGTGCTCATGACTTGATCTTGTATCTCTTCAAAAGGTTAAATTTAGATTTAAACTCGAATGTACTCACGGATTCGAGAAACCAGTCATAACCGAAGGGAACTATCTCCATATCTCTCTTTTCCTCTTTCGTTAATAAAACTTCTGGCCTGGTGGGATGGTGTAGGCGTTCTGGAAAAATGATAATTTGGATGAGGTTTCGACTGCTTCATTGTTATTGAATAAGACGTTCACCAAGCCTGTGATGCGTTATTCCAACATAATCATGCCGCTTTCAGAGGACAAGAATGAGACGACGTTGCTTATGTAGTTTTTCCCGGAGCAGACAAACGGTCTTTCCACTGATTCTCGTTCTTGAAACCAGCTGTCTCTGGCGTGAAAATGTTTAACCGAGGGCTTTATTGTTTCTTTTCCATTTAGTCCAGATGCCGCAAATTGAAGATCCGTGCGTTTCGCACTGAATATGTCATTTTCAAACGATGACATTTGTTTTACTGTAAGATAATAATAAACGCTTTCTCAAATTTCTACACTCTGTTATATTCCAACTGCAGTTTCAAACTACATGTTATTTTCCATTACATGTACAATATGGACAGAAGATGAGAAGTATGCATATTTTTTCCATGCTGTATGAAATTTAAGAAGCAACAGATTTAACTTTCTCCGTTTTGGTTCCTTCGTGCTCACTGAAAATATGGACGCATCCAGTCCTGAATTAAATCAAACGGTGGAGGACATTTTAATATCATACAGTACATATCGTATTACTCATGTTTTTTTCTAGATCTGCTGATAAGCTGGTCGAACAAGTCTGCTATTTATGGAATTATAGCATCTCCCTGAATTTACGGTTGATATAAACCACACATGAGGCTAGATGATCACTTGTAGACATTCCATACCTGAACATTAAAGAAAAGTTAGTTAAAAAAGTCTTCTGCATGAGGGATATTAGAATGCATTCTGCTATTGACAATATTTTTTCTGTTAAACTCAACAGATTCTTTGTTTGAGACTATCTCAGTGCGTGTCAACAACACAGCCACAAAAGAAAACATGAAACGTCCACACCTGCTATAAAAAGCACACCAACGATGTCCGTAGCGGGTTAGAGCTGCCCGCAGATGTAACGGTTTAATCTCACTGGCGATCATTCCAGGGAAGATATGTGTCTATCGATAAGCCCAAACTATAGTCGTAAACCAAAGTGGAAAGAAAAGAACACAAACTCATTCCGCGCAACAAACAGCTAGATGGTTTATCGCATCACTGCGTCTCACTTCATTGCCTTTGAAGTTCAGTAGATGATAAACTAGATGAAAAACGCCAATAGTCACTTTGCTAATACCAGTGGCTCTTCAAACAATTTAAGGGGCTGTCGACGACTTTCGTTCTGTGCTAGGGCATGTTCCCCAGGACTAAAGCAGTTTTCACGGACCACTCCGCGATCCAAAACTTGAAAAGCTACATTTCAGCAGGGATACAAGCACCCAGGGGAGATGGGGGAATATATGTTATCCAACCACACACACATTTTGTGAATGAATGAATGAATGAATGAATGATTATGGCGTATCGCCACATCCACAATATTTCAGTCATATTGTGGCGAGGACACGGTGAAAACACGAGGCGGTTGAGGTTTTTGATTTGGTAGTGACAACATCAAAAACGAAACAAAAATGTTCTGACATGTTTAAAATCAGATAAAAAAAGCAAAAAAAGTCCAAAATCTTTAAAATAGTATATCAAGAAATCTATATATATACAACTTTTTATCTATAAAGATTGATGACAATTAAAACTTATGTTTTATCATATAGACCAATGTCATAATATTTTATGACAGCATCGTCTGCCAAACAAATCATATATAGAGTTGACCGTGTAGAATCTTTGTGGAACATGGACAAAGCCCGCACAGTCAGCCAGGATATGTTTGATGCCGTATTCAGCATCACATTCAACACACTCTGCGGCAGGGCCCCCATCAAGAACAAAATTGTGAGTTAAACGAGAATGCCCATTACGACACCTCATTAAAACTACTTATTCTCTACGTGAGTACCGTGAGTATGCAAATTAGAACCTATAACAGGGTGAACATTGTGCAATTTACTATGGACCTGAAGTTCACATTCACCCTGCTAAAGGCGACGAATACAGTTAAGAATGTTTGATCTAAAATCAGCGCTCGGGATTTGAACTTTTGATACGGATTTGTAACATCCAACATTTTAATATAGGACTTCCTTGCGGAACCGTAAATGATGGACCAATAGTACAATTTAGACCTCACCAGAGAACCATATAGATTGAGTGAAAGAGATCGGTCAGCACGCCAATCGGTTCTATACACGACCTTGATAACATATAGAGCCTTTGTACATTTAACTTTAAGCATTTTTATATGAGGTATAAAAGACAGGTTTCTATCAAATATTATACCTAAAAAAATTTTTTGTGTAACAATTTTAAGCTGTTCACCACAAAAATTAAGCTCTGGGTCAAGACGAAGTTTCTGTTTATTACAAAAATGTACGACGGTTTTAGACGTTGAAAATCTAAACCGTTTTGTGTTGCCCATCTCTCGATCTTATTGATACAAAGCTGCAACTGGCGTTCGATATTATACATATTTTTAGCATGGTGGCATATCAGGAAATCATCAACAAATAAAGAACCCTCTGTACTACTTGTTACGTTTTTAGCCAGACTATTAATTTTTATGCTGAACAAAATAGGCGATAGAATGCTGCCCTGTGGTACACCCATTTCCTACTAATAAGAATCACAAAGAGTGGGCTTAATTCGTACCGTAAACTGGCGATCAGATAACAAATCAGATATAAATATAAGTAACCGCCCTTTCAGGACCATATCCGGGAGGTATTTTAAAGTACCATCTTGTGTCGTAGGACTTTTTTAGGACATAAAAATATGAACACCACATGTTCATTATTAATGAAACTATTACCAACAAAGGTTTTGAATTGAGCAAAGTGATCTAAGTAGAAAACCACACTGTATATTAGATCGTAACTTTTGGTTTCAAAATACAGCTGGTAAGAGCTATAAAACGGTAATTAGATGGATCAGAATGATCTTTGCCTGGTTTTGGAACCGAGATAATACACGCCAAAAAAAAATTAAACAATCCCAAGACAGACTTATCGATATTAAAAGGACGATTAACTTCTAGCTTTTAATATGTTTGTATCAAAGTATTCTGAAGTATAATTCGCAGAGGAAGATTTCTCAGAAATTGTCTCAGCTAATCTATTAGCTATATCCGATGGACAATTTAACATATATTATCTCCATTTTTCAAAGGCTGGGCTTTTGCTTTGTTATTTTTGCCCTTATGTTTCGGAACCATGTTCCAGACCTTACGCATGGGAGTTTTTGACGTAATGCCTGAAACAAGATTCCATCAACAAGATCGTCCCCTGGACTTAAGCCATCGACGAGCTTTAGCTCTAAAAATACGAACCTGTTTTAAATTAGTACCAGTGGGACAATGAACAAGTTCATTAAATTTTAATATAGGATCATCCTCTGCACTGAGAGTCTCTGGCGTGATATCAGCCTCACAGAACATCTCAGTGCGATCCAATCAGCAATATCGAATTTTCACCTAGCTACACGTTCTGAAGAATTAGAAGTGATGTGCTCTAGGATAATAGGGAAATGGTCACTACCACAAAGATCCTCATGCACCTTCCAATAAAAATCAAGGAGAATTAATGGATCTGTGACAGTGAGATCGATAGCAGAATAAGAGACATTACCCGGATGTAATAGATTTAGAACCATGATTGAAATAAGTTCCACCTTAGATAATATGTTTTACACTATCTCGCCCCTATTATTTATGTTATCACTGCCCCAAAGAGGGGTTATGGGAATTAAACGCCGGCTGAGCCGAACGTTGCACAGAAATAGAGCTAGGTTTGTAGTTTCCAATTTGCCAAGTCCAAGATGTTTGAGTAGCAAAATATGTTACTCGCTTGACGACACTGGCAAACGAAGCCCGAATACAAGTACTACAGAGTCAGACCAATTTCCGAGCATCCTGGTAAGATATATTGCTAATAATTTTTAAGTTGATAATTTGTCTTTCCTTGAGGAAAAGCAGACAATCCCTAAAATCTCCACTGTAGTTGCAACACTTAACTGTGTCGCTACAGTCGGAACCATCATGACCTTCACTGCCGTATCTGAAACATACCAGCTTAATTTTACATTGGCCCTTTCCGTGATAATTGGAACAACCCGTCGGATTAGGGATATATACTATCCAAAAAAAGAAACGCATAACCCGGTTTTTTGCGGAGGTGATGCAGTCTTTTCAATTATGCATAACTAAATAAGAATTGCTATTCTGCAAATATTTTTTTACACAGATTAAGGAAGGGTCCATATCTAGACAACAAGGCCATCAACTTGAGGTAAGACACTCACAATGAGTCTCCCACTTGAGTGGAATGTCAGTATCTGTTGTGACCACCACGGGCACGAATAACAGTTCTGACACGCCTTGTCATGGACTGGATGAGACGCTGGATAGAGGCCTGGGGAATATTCTGACACTCCTCCTGCAAACATGCAACTTGCTCTTGAAGCGTTTGGGGTTGAGGTTGACGTTGGCGTAGACGTCGATCAAGTTCATCCCCCAGATGCTCAATTGGGTTAAGATCCGGGGAACGGGACGGCCAGGGTAGCACATTTACATTGTTTTCGGCGAGGAAGTCCCTTGTGACACGTGCCGTTTGCGGTCTGGTGTTGTCCTTCTGGAACAACTCCCGCTGAACGTCAATGACAGATAAGAGGTGTGGCTGCAGGATGGTGTCTCGGTAGCGTACGGCCGTAAGATTTCCCTGAACGTGGACAAGATTTGTACGACCAGTATACGATATTGCTGCCCACATCATCACACTCCCTCCACCAAATCTGTCCACCTGGCGTACGCAGTTAGGGGCATAACGTTCGTGAGCACGTCTGTAAACCCGGTTTCTACCATCACGTCTCTGCAATAGGAATCTGGACTCATCACTGAACCAAATGCGTCGCCAGTTGCGTAGATTCCATGCAGTCACGTTGTTACACCATCGGAGGCGATTGGCGCGATGGTGAGGACGCAGCACGATCCCAACATAGGGCCTCCTGGCTCTCAGTCCATGTTCCCTCAGCCTGTTCCGCACTGTCTGACCTGATATCCTCCTCAGTCCCAGTATGCTGGCTGCTGTGCTTTCAGCTGTAGCACAACGGTCACGCAAATGGAGGACCCTTATGTAGCGATCTTGGGCTGCTGTAGTGACACATGGTCGACCTGAACGCCGACGGTCATTTGTTGTCCCAGTATTGTTGTGGTGGGCAGCAAGCCGTGAAATCGTGCTCTGGCTGACGTGTAGACGCCTAGAAATGGACGATTGGGACTCTCCAGCTTGAAGTCTTCCAATAGCAATATTTCTTGTGACAGTGTCAAAACGTGACATGTTGAATCAGCTTGAAAACACCACTTGAAAGACGCCGATTTCCGGCCCGAAGTTGCGGTTTTATAGTCACACACTGTATGCTTTCCATGCGTAAGTTCGGCGTGTAAGACTGCACGTGATGCAGTGTGGTGCTGTATTTTTTACTTCTTCCAAAAACGGCCTCCAAACTCAACATTTTCAACCAAGAAATGTTTTGAGGAATAAAATGTGTGCTAACTGTGACTATTAACAATATTAAAACACATTTTGCTCATGAAATGAAGACAAAATGTATTTATTTCATTTTAAAATAAAACAAAACACCTATGCGTTTCTTTTTTTGGATAGTATACAATCCGCACTGACCCCGTACGGGCCAATGCAGATATACGACGGAAGCGAGGTAGTGTTGAAGGCCAAAAGGTGTGCATCTAGCTTAGGGATTTAGTGAAGTGTTTAACTCTGTAGTTCTCTGCAGATTTCTTCCTCGGATAGGTCAATTATATGGCCATCCCTGTCACGAATTCTTCCCTGACAGCTGTTCGGTTAATGGTGAGGAGATGTGAAAACAGATACATCCCATTTTTCAATCGATGTAATTAAAACTTGGATTGTTGTTGCTGGAAACATTCAATGAGAATGTCTCCGGGTCTAATTTTTTACGTTTTTTTTAATGTCCCGACAGCGAAGACCCCTTTTAAAGGAAAGGGATGAATTTTTGAGGCCGGCTTTTTTTCACGCTTCGTTGAAAGAACAACAAAAGCCTGCCAACTGCCCGGTTGGAATGCAAGTCCGACAAAGCTTTGAACTTCCTCTTTTTATTACCGGCCCGGATAGCACAGTTGGTAGAGCGTCCGCTTCGGGACCGGTAGATCCAGGATCAATCCTTGGTCGAGTCACACCTAAGACTTTAAAAGAGGAAGTTGTAACTTCCTCGCTTGGCCTTCAGCATGAAGGAGATAGTGCAACGACTGGTTGACCCGTATCAGTATAATGGCTCTGGCGGGGCGGCTTACTTGCCTTCGGTAAGTCGTCTCAGTGATGCAGCACTAAATAAAAGAGCGGTGGAAATCCGTCCTGCAACAAGGAGGCACATTACACGTGCATGCACCCTAATGATTCCTTCGTCGTCATATGACTGAAAAATTGTTGAGTACGACGTTAAACCCCAAGCACTCACTCACTCACTCCTCTTTTTATCAGCGCTTGACGAAGTCGGCTGAGAAGAAAACCTGATAGATACATTAGATATATTAGAGACATTAGACGTAAGGTTTATGGAAGACATAATAGATGTATGATAAAGAATTAACCCCACGTGTTCCCCACCCACTACCGAGTGCCAACAGGTGCGATGCCTAAACCTGGGATACCCAACACGAAAAACACCAAGGACTCCACATGAGGTATATTGGACCAGATGGCTTTAATGAGCAAATCCAATTCCCCACCATGAGCTCCTCTGTCTCCCATCCAGTGAATAAGGTCACATATCAGATTGACCCATAAGCCACCGCCTCGCGCAAACGAAATTTGAGGAACAGTATTTATTTTCTAAAGAGTGTTGTTATGGATGAAATTGGGACCACGTAGAGGCAAGACGTGACCAAGCCGATTGATCGGCCTGGCCTATTCAACCTCTGCCTCTCTCCAAGTAAGGGCCAAATTGGAGTGTTGGACGTCGCAAGACCAATACGCCCTCAGCCACCAGGACTGAGGAGATTACGGGTCACATACCCACAGCAAGAAAGGACCCTCCCCGGTTTCCTCTCACCCAACCGAGAAGATGCGAGCCTATTATATTCACCGGGTTCACACGGGAGAGCTCTAGATTAGTCGTGTTTTCACCTATAGGACGGCGGCCAGTTTATTTTTATTTATTATTTTTTTTGGATTGTGGGAACTGGAGTGTCCCGTGGTAAGCCCTTGGCTAGGTAGTGAGGAATACTTTACCGTGCAATGTTACACTTATGCCCAGCATACTGGTGAAGGACAAGTAGCCTTCAGTATGATCTTGACTGCACAAACGGTAGCTTTGTGTCACTATGGCCCGATTATTCAGAGACTTGTCTGAGCCTTAACCTCGTGTGTCCTATGGATTCAGCCGTATTTACCTTTGTGGATTTCCAGAGAGCTTGATAAAAACGCCGAATGATACAATTGAGGTAAAAGTTTTATTACATCTTCCACGGACACCCTCTATACTGTGATACAGCAATAGTCTGAGTGTGCTCCTTGTCAAATATACTTTCTGACCGAATTGATTTTGGTGGCCATTTGCGACCACACGCGTTGACTTTCCCCCCTGGTGAAAGGGCCTATGTTGTACGGCTAGGTGTTCAGGATTTCTCTTCCTACCTCCATGTGTGTAAAACGTGGAACTAATGTATGGTTTACTCATGCGTTTAACGTTCTTGACAGACCAATCGTCACCGACGTGAGCAATACTCATCTAGTCGGCATCTGTAACACTTTTCTCCTTCTTTTGACCTGGATTGACTGTGTAGGTGTTGGGGCAAGGTGACAGTCAAAATCTGGGGGCTGTTTCGACACTTCATTTTCAATAATCAGGAGGAATATAAAATTTATTTAACCTCCATTGCGGAGTACTGTGATCAGTTATTCTATATCATCCATAACGAACTATGACACAGGGAGATGTAACAGCGTTGATTTTCGGCTTGATTTTTATCTTTATAAGCTTATTCAGTGTACGCGGAATAAAAAGTATACGCCGGAATGATTTCACCATGAGTACACGTTGCTTAACGATGAAGGGTTTTCTGTTCACATACCATGTTAACTATGTGTTAAGTAATGTGTAGTATAATGAAAAGCTCAGTGATTAAAACCAGACCAGCGACGAAGTCTATATTTTGTGAGTTTCGCGTTAGAACTTTTTTTGTTTATTTTATCTAGTATTAAAATCAATTGTTTTTCTTGTTTGATCAGGTCATTTCGGTAGAATCTGTCCTTAGGCCAGGGAATAGTGCTAATGACGCCAGCACAACCTAATAAATGTATGATATAGGGACTTTTATGTTGTGCTCATTGCATAAAGGACTTCCTGATAGAATTGACTTCTCAGCCTTTTTGCCACCACATGTATCAAAACACTTTGACCCATAAAGCGTTTGAGGAATCTGAGAATCAAGACTAAGCCTGAATTATTAATAACTGAGGAAACATGTAATTTATTTCACATCTAGTGTGAAAGTGATGTCTTTTTTTATAAGCAGAACAGAAGATACCTAAGTGTAACAATCCAACACATCTTCTGCGTAAAGTGACAAACGACATTTGTCAACACACTACGTTCAACTCTTTGCCTCAAGTTTCGGATCCCAGTTTCGGGTCGACCTATTTGCCAGATCATTTCCTGATGCCCTATAACTATGTCATCTTGGAAGGAAGACACTGGCTTTGTGGTAAGCCGTCACGTAAGAACAATGGCTGATAGGTGTGTCTACATTTTCGTATGTTGTAATAAATAGGATCGACAGAACAATTATCCACATCTCCTTACCAGAAACGCACAATGCCTGTAAAACATTTACTTTAACGACGGAGGTAACAGCTTAGTTCTCCAGGAAAATCCGTCTCAAGACCATTATGATTTAACTCTTTTGTCCTGTTGGTTGTAAATCCCACCAGCAGTCGCAAACCACACTGGACTGAAAACTGTTTATTTATTTGTTAATTTTATTGGTGTTTTACGCCGTACTCAAGAATATTTCACTTAAACAACAGCTATCAGATTTATGTGGGGAGGGGGAGAGGGGGGGGGGAGGTTGCTTAACGATCTTCCCATGTACGGCCGGTGAGGAAGACAATATGAGCTGGGCTTGAGACTGAAAACAACATTAACTAATTCCCCGTAACAAACACAAGTAAGGCTTTATTACATGAATTCGTCTGTTTTCATTGTCCTTGGATTTATGACGACCGACTAGGGGCACTTTGAGGAGATCAGGTCAGTGCGGAGAATGGTATATTCAGCTGTTCATAAGGTTGAAGCTGGATTGTTTAAAGTACCCTGAAAAAAACTTCGTGGACAACTCCTCCTGTTGCAGTGTTACTCAAAATGGCGGTATCAGTCTGAAGAAGTCAAGCTGACATTTTGCATGATTGGGATGCTAATAATTTATTTATGTAATGATATGCCCGAGCGGTGCAATGGGAGAAGTTCTTGATTAGTGTACTGCCCGAAATTTGTAACATTAATCGTTAACGTCTGGAAAAGTGTTGGCGTTCTCCAGACCTCCGCTATACTGAGGTACAGCTAGCGTGAGAGTGCGCTTTTTGTTATCAAGCGCACTAGATAGAATTGATTTGGTGCTTTTTCCCAACCACACGTGTTGACTTTGCCCCGCGATGAAAGAGTGTCTGAATATCTATGGATATGTTCTTCAGGATTTCTCCTTGTACTTCCTGCATGTAATGAATAAAATGTTAATCTTTACCAATGATAGACTCATGGATGTGGCATTTTTAAAGGAGAAGAAAATTTAAATATTAATCAAATACCATTGAAAAGAGTATGCATTTCCTCGCAGGTGCATGCAATAAAAATTCTAATATGTACCTCAGGTTGATAAATTATAAATAAAATAAGCCCCAACATCCGCTGGTGGCGACTCCATTTTACCTAAGAACTAGTCCTGGGGTCTTATGTGTTAGGAGGAGAATTTTATTCGGAAACCGCCGAAGTGCAGTTCGTACATCTCCGGTAGAACTCTTCTTCCCAGAAGGTAGCGAACAGTAGAGTTCGTTTTCCGCTTGACGATCGGGAAACCGGAATGTTTGACGTAGCTACGAGTTTACACGAACATGGCGGCAGTTTTAATGACTCTCATTGGCTGAGAGCCAACACATCCACAGCATAAATTACGGAGTGTTAAAGATGGAGGACGCGATGGACTCAGCGATTTAAGGAATGGCGAGGGAAAATCGCGAAATTATGCAGCAGGCACCACCAGATAGAAAAAAAATGTGCTCTTTTCAGCCTATGGTGTCATTTTTAAAACTTTTCTTCTCCTTTAACAGACTAGCGGTTGCCGATGTGAGGAATCCCGGCGTGTTTGCATTGGCATCGCTATACTTTTTCTTCTATAATCAACACTCTCGCCCGGATTGGATGGTTAGGTGTCAAAGGAAATAATCAAAGTTTGGGTACCCTTCCCGACCTATTAATTATGAATGGCTTCGAACATACAAAACTGACGCTAACATATTTTACGTTAACCGTGACTGTACTATATAACATGTGTTAAAGTCAGAACATTTCCAGACGATAATAAATGTCCAGATGTCCAGCAATATAAGAGACAAGCTTTATATTGTGCTCTTTTCAGCCTATGGTGTCATTTTTAAAACTTTTCTTCTCCTTTAACAGACTAGCGGTTGCCGATGTGAGGAATCCCGGCGTGTTTGCATTGGCATCGCTATACTTTTTCTTCTATAATCAACACTCTCGCCCGGATTGGATGGTTAGGTGTCAAAGGAAATAATCAAAGTTTGGGTACCCTTCCCGACCTATTAATTATGAATGGCTTCGAACATACAAAACTGACGCTAACATATTTTACGTTAACCGTGACTGTACTATATAACATGTGTTAAAGTCAGAACATTTCCAGACGATAATAAATGTCCAGATGTCCAGCAATATAAGAGACAAGCTTTATATTAAAGAAGATAAGACCACGTTCTTTGAGGTTTATCTCGGGATAGAGAATATATGCTTAGCCGGTGATCGAAATCAGTTTGCTTAGGTGTACCCAGTGCCTTATAAGCACTTTTCCATCTTGGTAACGGGTTGAAGAATTTATTTCTGGAATAAGATAAGAACTAAAAAGCACAAACTCTCCAAGCCAAACATAATTTTCAAATGGTAGGGAAATTTAGATCGTACAATGACATATACCAAGGAATCCAATATGATTTCTGCGTGGAGTGCCTTGCAACAATGACCAACACGCTACGTTCAACCTCATGTTCCAGACCCTAGATTCAGTTTAGTTCATTTGCTATATCATACCCTGTCGTCCTAGATATTCCATTATAGAAACCTCACTGTTAGCTGTCACTGTTAAACATGGACGTTAGCTAATAAGTCGCTTATTTTCTCGTTTATAATATATTGTAATGACTGGAAAGCGAGCTATAGATTGTTAGGTTGTGTTAAGCATTATATCCACAGGGTAATCCTAATAGTTGATGGTTACGACTTGAAGTCTTTTAAAGATGCCGTTACGGTTTCCACTTGACCCTAATTAATAGGTAACCAGTATATGTACACATGTAGCGTGACAGTTGCATTAAGACAAAATGTAATCTCTGATATAATTATTTGATTATTGATTTCTTACAGATATGAATGGTACCGAATAATTTTTGGATACGGGTAGACGGGATGAGCTGGCTCAGAAAGGTGCAGGTTCTGTTGTTACAATCAGCAAGATGGCGTGGCTGGAAAACAGCGAGAGTGGAATCCAACTCTCGCTGTTCTAGCCGTCAAATGGGTTGTTAGATACCTGGCGAAGGTTGGTGGGTGGCTTCCTGTACTTCGGTTTCGTCTCACTGCCGTTTTACAAGTGAAAAATTCCAGAAACAGTCAGATACAAATAAACATCCTGCCATTAATTCGTGTTCTTTGACCTGTTGATAGGTTCCATCGGACGTCATTAAAAGTCTGTATTCAAAACAAATAAAAACTACAAGACGAATAACAAGGTTAGCATGGAGAGTGTACGTTTATTTTAATTGTTCAGATCCCAACCCGGACTCCAGAACAAATTGAAATAGTTCTTAGTAAATGAACTGAATTCGAGAATTACCTGCCTGTCCTTGGAATGTGTTATAAGCTGGTTCGGCAAAGTCATCTGGATGGATTACACGTATCTCTTTCACTACAGGGTTATTGACCTGTACGTTGAGGCTTGGTGATTAATTGTTTGCAACCACCCAATAGATGGCCCGTGTGTTCACAACACAGCCATAAAACAACATTAAAGACCAATCCAGCTGCAAAAAAGCGCTCGCGATGCTCGTAAACCAGTAAATATACCGGTAAAGGAAACAACTTAATTTCACAGACGATAATTCCGGGAGAAAAAATCTTTCTAGGAAATCACCAGTCCCTTCCTCTGCCCTATCGATGCTAAGCCGCGCTTCAGTCGTAAACCACACTTGTTTGGAAAGAACACAAACTCATTCCCTATAAGAAACGGCAAAAATGGTAGTATTACACCAATGTGTCTATCTACATTGTCTTTGAAGCTGAGAAGACAGGAAACTAGATGACGATCGAGAACTAGCTTAAAGAAGACATTTGCACCACTAGCGCCTATGTGCCGGGGCTATAACAGTTTGCATGGATGGTTCCTCTTATCACAGTGTTATTCCAAAAGCGCCTAGTCTGCAGGTAAAACTTTATTCATTCCAATTCATTGGACTAAAAATTGACCCATTTCATAAACCACACTTTAGTTTTGTGGTCGCTACATGTATTTATAATATTTTTATGCACTTTAATAAAATGAATTAATTCACGACAACGATGATAAAATCATTGTGGCACGTGCTTTCAATCTTTCAGTGGATTATCTCATGGTAATGAAAGTTCGTATAGTCGATCAAAACTTTGTCGCACATATCACATAATTGTAATAGGAACCATCTTAACACAGTGACTACACTACATCCTGTTGAAAACCAAGCTTTTAATGATTTATTAGAACAACTTGTGCCGAATTGTATGTGGATGCTCTCATTATTCTTAATATATACCGTTTGACTACTGCATTTTCGGATGAAATAAAATATAAGGCTGAGAGTCAGTTATAACGAGTATTAACCTTAAACCTCAAACCATTTCACACAAAATGGCTATTAAACTGCTTAAATATAAGCGTCAAGTCCGACATTCATATACCATACGTAGCCTGTAAAAGGCGTTCCAAGTTGATAATCGCAATATCCATTTCCAAAACAACGTTCAACATTAGCTTAAGACACGGGCGAGTCAATATACCTTTTGGCATTATCCAAAAATGTAATCCGATGGAATGTAGGAAAATGCCTGACTGTCCGTTATTGCAACTTTCAAGCATGCACAGTACACAAGCGATTCTGCACAGCCGCGGTGCGCTGTTAAATCTCCCAGTGTCATCATTCCTGGATGTCTTGAGGAGTATTGGCTTCCCTTACACGTCCGTTACTCTTTGATTTTAGCCAGCGTAAGAGTGTGCTTATTGCCAAGGCGACTTCCTGAGAGAATTGATTTTGCGATCACGGGTGTTTACTTTGGGCGGCGATAGAAGGGTGCCTCTTGTATGAATGAGTATTCATATCTTCTTCTCGTATCTTGTCAAATGTGTAACGTGGATTTAACCTAATACTTACTCATGGATTCAACATTCGTCACAATCCAGTGGTCACCGACGGAACAATCTCTCTATCTCCATACCTCTTTCCTCTTTGTCAACACCCTCTCCAGTTTATCCATAAAGTAATTCTCTGTTTCTTGTGTTGGCGGCCTGATGCAAAGTATAAAATTACCTTTAGCCTATGCCTGTCTTCCCATGGACTATGTAGTTTCTATCGTCTTGCTGAACTGACTATTGTGAATCTCACAGAAAGCACTATAGGGTCCACAAACAACACTGGCTTGCGAGGAAGAAAATTGAGGCGATTTTAAATTCTCCACCTCGTATAAAATGAGAACAAATATTATTTCCATCAGAGGAATTAAATTTTCTACGTTATAAGACAAGAAGTCGTCTTCTCTTTCCGTATTAATGTATATATTTATTCATAGGTGTTTATGCCGCATACAGCATTATGGTGGGAGGAAACAGGGCAGAGACAGACGGAACCATCCACACTCCGGAGAGGGAAGCCCGCATGAGTTAGAATGGAACGCACAGCGACCGCTTCTGGGGAGGCTGCTGGGACATGGCGCTGCACCACAGAGGCTCCTCTTTCCCATAAACATTTGGTCTCTTCATTCGACGAAGGTCAAGTAGGTCTATAGTTTCTCACTGCTCTGTCTTTCCAAATATACAAAGACAATGCAAGTCCTGTTCAGAAGTGTATGGATAGAGGAAAGTATTCTACTAGGTTGTATAGTAGTTCTCATGTGTGTGCTCCATAAAGAGGGACTCGCAGTACAGCGTTGCGACCAACATAGGTGGTACGATTAAATCCAACCCTCGAACTTCAACTCACGGAATGTCTTGGGCATTAAGGCAAGGCTGTTTACATAGATACATTTTTTTCCACGACTTAAATTGAATTTTTCACTTTATTAGATCTATGTTGTTCTCCTCATGGGTTGGGTGCCTTTCAAGCCCAATCACCTTCCCAAACTGAGTATCACAAAAAACACACAACACTGGTGTGCAAAAGATTCAGTTGAGACAATTTAATATTCCCCACTTGGTACAAACTGGGAGCAAAATATATTGCCATCAGAGGAATTAAATTTTCCACGTTATGAGGTTAGAAGTTGTTTTCTCTTACTGTATGGATTTATATATCCATTTAGTTGGTGTTTTACGCCATGTACTCGTGAGCTCGGCTGTTCAGAATCGGAATACCGCATCAAAAAATATATTGGTGTCATACAGCGCTTGACATGTGATTAGCTACAGACTCTGATCTGAGATCTACTTTTGATGTCTGGCTATTTACACCAGACCGGCAAGTTAGCTCGGATGAGTTATGTCTGAGTGTAAAATGCACATGAAATGCCTTTATACGTCAGACAATACCCCATAATCGTACTTAGAATTTTAGTGTAAATATGTGTATAGATAAGTAGGTTTTAGTGAATTTGAAATACACAGCTTAATCCCCGGAGAACCACTTTAAATGTGAAATATCAAAAGTTCAAAGTTCTGAAGACACATCCAGCTTGCAATAAATGTCAATATAAGGAGTGTTTGTAATTGGACTGACCATCAGTGTTTCCTGTAGTTTGGCCGTAACTAAAAATGTTACAGGGGTATAAAATATACTGATGTTTCTCAATGTTGTGTTTTGTTTCCTCCAAAACCAATTCATAGTGGAGCCATGAATGATGATTATATATTAAGATGGGCTTTGTTAGCTCTTGTTTCAATTCACAACTGCAGAATCTTTACAAGCCCTAGTTCTATAGGGGAATTTGTTTTAAGATACTCAAGTTTTGTGACATCGTATAATTTAGACACACATGCACATGGAACTATGCAAGATTTGGTGCAGAGATCTGGAAAAAGCTTTAACACAGCTAGTGACATTGATCACTAGAGGCGTTTGTGTTTGTGTTTGTTTTGTCCCAACGGAAAAAAAAACATCTTGAGACAGTATAATGAAGGAATCAAGAACATCGTACACGTAAAAATTAATCTGTCAATTTTAACAGAAAGTCTGTTGTCTGAGTGATCCTAAATTCTGCTCAATATGTTTTGATGAAGGATGACACCAGCTACCTAACCTGTTATCGACTTCAATTTAAACCCAGTTTCTGACACTGCCATATTTGACAATGTTCGCAAGTTTTAGAATAATGTAACCTTCATAAATGAATTTTACTTTACCTCTGGTAGTATATGATCTCAGAGCAGCATGGTTTTAGAGTCGTATGTGAGACAGTTCTGTTATATCAAAAAGAACGTAGTCCATTCGCTGAGACAGTAGTGTAGCTGTGTTATGGTGTGGAGCTGGTTCTAACTGCATGTTGGTGTAGCTGTTGTAAACCAAATTACTCTCCAAACCCATACCACAGTATCCCACTTGTTTCTGTATAATTATGAGGCAATCAGTTCTTGGTTTTGAAACTAGGCTGATGAAATTTAACATTGTGAATTAGAAAAAGATTTAGGACTGCCTTTTCCTTGCGATAATATAAACGTACAACATAACAATATGTAGACCATGTGGTGTTACATGCCAGCAAAGGAAAGGCAATTTGGTAGCGAGTACGAATGATTTTACAGGCAGCTGAAAGAAATATACTAAAAGAAATATACTAGTGATTGTATTCTGTTATTATTACATAATATTTTGTCATATTCAACATCATATCTTGTTAGTCTAATAGAATGATCTGTTTCAATGGCAGAATGTAGTCTAGTATCACTCAGATACTTAAATTAACAGATTAATGTTTAGTATATGGTCTAGCGAATGATGCCTTAACGATGGAACACTACTTAACGTTCACGGGAAAGAAAAAGCTTGCATATACAAGTGAATGCTAATGATACAAGGGCGAAATGATGAAGATATATGTTGCGGACATGTATGGGAAGATGTCAGGACAGTTCTGTATTAGGATTCATAGTATCGATGGTAGTGTGCTAGATGGCAAATGACGACATGTTAAAGTTGAAATCCGGCCTCTTGCATTCCCCAAGTCACTGCTGATATCTGTTCTACAATTGCATGCGTAACACGTTCAGGTGATACGTTTTGGAACTAAATTTTGCAGATACATGGATAAAAAGCAGAAATATCAGCATATAAAGCAATGCGTCAAAACACACATCTGTATATCAGTCGTCAACCAAATTGGAAGTCCCGGGTCAATGATTGCAATGCTAATTTCTAAGTGAAGGTTCAACATAAAAATGAGAAGGTGTATGAAGTGAGCAATTAGCATGTATTCAAGCAAAGAGAAGCACTTAGCAGTTTTCATTAAAAATGAAAAAATCTAGGAAAGTCTGATGAAAATAAATTGGATCGGTATCCGAATCATCTACCATGTTAGATTATTGTATCTCAGTTGTTCTTTGATTGCAGCTGCTCATATTATACATTTTCCAACGTGGTGATATATTCAAGACGATGAATAGACAGGCCATGGCTCCGGGTGAATGGAATTTGTGAAGCGGAGGGTTGAAGCTGCATATAATATAATTAGACACAGTTATTCACCAAATCGTGTGAATCATGCAATTACGTGTGCTACCCACGTTAGCACGTATGGTTTAATGATGTTGGATGTGAACATTCAGCTGCCTGGTGAGCAACCCTTTAGTATAAAGGCTGGAAATTGCGACGAAAAGATGTTGGCGTGTTGAACGACGTATGCAGTTAGAGTGTAAAGGGAGGGAACACAGCCACTCCAGGCTGTGGGGGCGTATATCCATGGTGATGGATGATATTCACTCAAGGTTACTTCATCGACAGGGAACGATCATAACAGGTTGACCATGGATTGGCCTCAGGGAATGCAGATGACGATGGGCTTATCATTCATAATTATTTTTCACAAATGAGATGAGATGAGATAAATGATTTTGGTAAACCTGATAAACACACGTACCTATTAATTATTATCAATATTTCATTCAATATTTTATTCTATATACGGTGCATATAGTGGACTGGTTTTGTAAATGAAGCAGTAACAGAAGGTGACCGTATGATCTAAAAACAGCTTTTATGCTTCCGTCTCCAGCACCTTTTCCATCAACAGTAGCGTCATCAAAGACAAATCATGGGAATTACCGGGCCTGTCATTTGACTTCAGTATCCACCGACAACGAAACGCCTAGGAGAGCAGTTAGGAAACTGACAGCATGCAATACTTCTGTGTAAAAGTAAAATGCTTGTTTGTTTACATTACCCAGTGTTATAAAAATGCACAATGTAGCCAGTTTTAACATTATAACTAATTATAATCGCTATTACATATAAACCATGAACTGGACGAGATAGGAATCAGACTCAGCTGTTGAACTGGTAGGCAATAAACAATTCATTTTCCACAAAACTTGTTAGATTTCGACCTGTTTCGCCAGACAATCAACAGCCTTGGATACAAGTACAAAAATACTCCACTTTAAAAGCTTTTCGATCATTTTATACCTCGGTTCTCATTCATCTCGTCTGGGACTTGCGGTCCCATGCTAATGTGAACTAAACTTCCGACAAAAGCCACCATATACAACTCTAAAGCATAAATTAAAAATGCGGTGGGAAATTGGTGCATCGGTTGGAATGTATGAATAAATGATTATGGTTTGACGCCACATCGGCAACTTTCCAGACATATCGTGGCGAGAACAGGTTTAAAACAGGAGCCAGTAAATGGTTTATGATAGGATGAGAGCATCAAAAATGAAAAAAAAAAAACAGACGAACAAGTTTAAAAATAGTTAAAAACAACCAAACTTCAGTTAAAACTCGAAAGCCACAATATACTTATAACAATGTAAAACAGACTTTAAAGAGGGAGCTCTAACTTCCTCGCTTTGCGTTCAGCATGAAGGGGATAGTGCAACGACTGATTGGCCCGTATCAGTATAGTGGCTCGGGCGGGGGCGGGTTACTTGCTGTCGTAAAGTCGTCTCAGTGAAGCAGCACTAGATAAAAAAGCGGTGGAAATCCGTCTTGCAACAACGAGGCACATTACATACACTTTAAAGACTCCCTTCGTCGTCATATGACTGAAAGAGTGTTAAGTATGACGTTAAACCCCAATCACTCACTCACTCAAACAAATCATATATAGTGTTGACTGTGTAGAATCTTAGCTGAACATGGGCACAGTCACCAAGGATATGTTTGACGCCGTATTGAGCATTGCATGTAACACACACGGAAGCACAGCTGTCATCCAGAATATAATTTTGTACTGAACAAGCATGCCCGACACTTCATTATTATTATTAATGATAATAAAACTAATTAACATGCTGGCCCTACAGAGCGTCAATCTTAGGCCACTACAAACGCTGTTCAAACTTTTAATATGTTTGGATCGATGGAGGACGTTGGTTCTTCAACATCAGATGCGCATGTGATGGATACGTCACCCGCACCAGGGAGATTGTCCAATGAGCTAGTTAATCGTTATTAGTCCAGCACGTGAGCTAGTTAATCGTTGTTAGTCTGTCACGTGAGTTAGTTAATCGTTGTTAGTCCATCACGTGAGCTAGTTAATCGTTGTTAATCCATCACGTGAGTTAGTTAATTGTTGTTAGTCCATCACGTGAGTTAGTTAATTGTTGTTAGTCCATCACGTGAGCTAGTTAGTCGTTGTTAGTCCATCACGTGAGTTAGTTAATTGTTGTTAGTCCATCACGTGAGTTAGTTAATTGTTGTTAGTCAATCACGTGAGCTAATTAATCGTTGTTAGTCCATCACGTGAACTAGTTAATCGTTGTTGGTCCATCACGTGAGTTAGTTAATTGTTGTTTATAGACCTACATATACACGATGACACAAATCATATTTTCCTCCGACACGACGAACTCCGCAGCTAACCTAGCCGGGACTGCATTCTGTGTATTGGTAGGGTTTTTACTGCCATATTTTAACCAGCGATCATGGCTCTTGCCATCAGAGTTTCACCTGACATTTAGGTTGAACATACCTTATTCCACTACCTTCTAGGAGACCTGAATTTTTCTCACCTAAAGTTTCATGTATCAACGCTCCCTTGCATTCGTTGATCATTAACTGATGTGACAAACTTATTCTTAAGTGTGTCTGAAATTTGTACTTGCACTTGATTCTTAAAAATATGGCGCATACGTTTGAATAAAAAAGGCCTGTACCAATGTGCTAGGCCTACTTGGCTCGAATAAGTAAACACTACGTCATATTCATCATTTGTTACTTGCACTTTATTCTTACAAATATAGCACATGCGTTTGAATAAAAAAGGCATGTACCAATGTGCTAGGCCTACTTGGCTCAGATAAGTAAACAGTACGCCATATTCATCATTTGTTACATTCACCTGTCCATACATATGACTATAAATACAAAAGTGGTTGCCGAATTCGTTCTCAACGCCACCTTTTATGAAAGTGTAGTTTCTAAATATTAAGGAATAACAGCGACAAAATATTATTTTATGGGGACGGTCAGATAATAGTGCACCCGAAATATATTGTCAGCAGACATAAAATAGGTGTACGCACTAGGCCAATAAAATCAACCAAATAGACAATCAGGGTAGTAAATAAATGTGCCATCAGAACAAGAAGATTTATTCATCATTCATATATATTCATGCATATATCATATATTCGTGAGCAACCTGCGGATGGTCGTGGGTTTCCTCCCACCATAATGCTGGCCGCCGTCGTATATGTGAAATATTCTTGAATACGGCTCCACTCCAACTAAATAAATAAATAAATATATTGGTGAGTATAGTAGAAATGATAGTTCGTGAGTAGAAATGATCTCCATTTCCCTCACCCAAAACCGAGACCTGGGGACAGTAGACCAACTAGAGGAAATTTCTTCTCGAACAAAATATAGACCTAATCTAGATCTAGAAGTAAATAAATGCACGTCACACGGGTTGGGGAGGTACGACCGTCAGACCCAATACATGTATAATTTGTCGAAGGTTTTTCCGTTGAAACAACGTTTATTAAAATTACTAAACTGTGTAAATACATCTGTGCTTTAAGTTAGTATGTCGAACAATACCACACAGAGTTTTCTACCAGCAAAACTATCACCTGTCATGACACTACATTGTCGTGAGCAAGATGTGACTTTAATATGCAGGTTTATAAACATTAATCAGCTACACATCTATATACCTGCATAGTGTACGTAAGTGTTGTGAAAAAGCCTCTGATATTCGGGGTACACATATATTTGGCCAATAGCCATAGAACACCACTGCCTGATCGCCAGACAGCGTAGGCCTATATGCTGACATAATATTGTGTTGTTGTTACACTGCCTACGTGCACCACGTGCGTCACTTCTGTTTTATGAATTAGTTAATTATTCTCTTCAAGATCAAGAAACAACTTAAACCAAGTCAGAAATCGTTGGTCTTGACCTTTAAGGACATAAGCATCTCTCATACGCCCGAAAGGCATTTACAGTGTAAGCTGGTTTCTTTACTTTTATACATATGGATTTACACAGATTAACAAAGTGCTCTGGTTCAATTAGGGACTGACGTTCATACATAGGCGTCAAGGAAACTTCATGTAGTTCGCTCTCAGTTCAGATATGGTTTAATTTCCAGTCCTCAATATTTTGTCAGGACAGAATTTCTATATGGATGACAACTTCTGATCTATGTCTCAAAAATATGGGAACAGAATGGCCTAATCGTGTGCATACCATAATCATGCGGACAAGCGGCTTTTGAAGCAGAATAAGCTGTTTAAATCGGTTTTGTCGTAAGATGAGTATGGATATATACGTGAATACTACAATATAAATTATGTGAGGCTCAATACGGCATCAAACAAATTCTTGTTGACTATGTAAACTGCTCATGTTCGGGAAAAGTTCTACACAGTCAGCACTATATTCGATATATTGGACAGTATTGCTGGCGATGCTGTCATAAATTATTTAAAAGCCATGGGCCTATATCACAAAATATAGTTTTTAATAAATTATATATAAATACATCATATACACATACGGATTTCTACATTGTTATAAGTGTATTGTGGTTGTCGAGTTTTAACTAAGATTTGGTTCTTTTAAAGAGTGGTTTTAAACATGTTCGTCTGTTTTGGTTTTATGTTATGTGTTCTCCATTGTATCGAAAACTCTTCAATGACTCATGTTTTAAAGATGTTCTCGCCACGATATGGCTGCAAAATTGTTGCGTTAAGACATAATCATTCATTCATTCATTCATTCACATTTAATACATAATTTAAGATTTTTTATAACACCAAGTTTCTTGATATTTTAGAGCACTTACACCTAAATGGCATTCGCATGTTGCATACATCATTATTATATATGTTTACTCCGCAAACATCAAACGGGCTTACTCTTTAAATATTAGAATTCCATATAGGTGTTTCCAGTTTTGTGACGTTAGTTTACTTCAGAACATTAGATACATACATTATTGATGGCACTGTTTATAAAATGCATTAAGAGGAGTAGGTTTGAAACGTCAACATCCCAACACGTATCATCGGGAAAATGGAAAATATTTAAAAACGAGTCATTTCCGGCTACCTTGAGTCAATCAATGGTATAAATCTGGCCTAAAAATTAAACTAGCCCGGCGGGAATGTTTTCAGCTCCCGGAATCAGGTTATTTCTTTTCTCGAGCCGACACTTGTTTCTTTGTTTAGACTTGAAAAAGTAAAAATTGTCCCACACTTAAAACATAATATTTATTTATTTCTTTGATTGGTGTTTTACGTCGACCTCAAGAATATTTCACTTATACGACGGCAACCACATTATTGTGGGAGGAAACCGGGCCGAGGCCGGACGAAACCCACGACCATCTGCAGGTTTTTAAAACATAATAAAAAACGGACAAAATGGATTTGCTTGACTGTTATCGGAACACATTGTGTATACTTTGAATTCGACACTATTCCCAGATCTTTATCAGAAAATAACTGTTTCTTTGAAGACTATTTTTCAAAAGGTTAAGAAGTTATCAGGTTTCAGAAAGAAACAAAACAGGCAGAAGTATTCATGTGGAACAAATCTCTGTGATATGCGAACTCACAAAGATACCAAATTTTCACATCTAATGGCGTCGATAATGGCTATTATACGGGCTAAATTATCGACGATATTGTCAAAAGTTCAAAACTTCACTACTTTTTTTTACAACTTTTTCTTGTCGTCTGAAAATATAGAGATGGCCGACTTTCAACCAGGACATATTGTAAAAATTGACAAAAAAGGACGCGCCAAAGTTATAAATGTGACAACAGATAATGGAATCAATGTGAAAATCCTCGACACGCCATCGTCACGATGGCTAAGTAAACTCCCAAGAACGAAAACATCGGGAAGGCTATTATTTTTCTTAACATTATTCTATAGGCCTAAAACTTTGTGCTTCGCTAATTTTGACATTGTCCAGATGAAACCAATAGAATCGTCATCCGAATCTTCACACGAACATAGGCTGATGCTGAATTCAAATTAGCCGTTGCAACTGTGTAGACTGTTTCGCTTGTTCAACCTTTGTTAAATTAAACTGTCAGTTGTTTTTTGAAAGTAGAATGGCGTGTACTCAGCCCACGTGAAATTTGTCTATTTTTAAACAGTAATTCTTTCTCTAGTAAAATGTAATATTCTTGTTATAGATATTACCGTATTGAACGATATATTGTATAAAGCTTTTTGACATGTCCATAGTATAAAAAAGTCGTAATGTAAATAAAATTTGTCTGTACTGTATTATACTCCGCCATATACTTGTCACTTACTGATGATGATTCACTTGACCCATGTATGTGATATCACTACGCGGTTAGACGTCATGGCAGTTTCCGATTTTTTCCTTTATAAATTTACAATAAGGTATTCATGGGATAACTAGGATATGAAATTCGTGCCCTTGGATATCAGATTTGATAAACTCGAGCAGTAGTTTTCATTTGTTCCGAGCCTCCACGAAAACTACTACTCTTGTTTGATAAATTTGATATCTTCGGGTCACTCATTACATATCCTCTATGCATTACTGTCCTTACCGGTTAGCGAATACAAATTTTTGGAAATCCAACAGTTCAAAGGTTTAAGTATCCCCACAAAGATATTTTCAACTGCCAGACACAGTATATTTCTTTTCTCTATCCGATGTTGTTTTTGTGCCGGCCTGCAGATTTGAAATGTGAGTAATGTGAGAAAAGTGAGTAAATAGCCCTGCGATTCAAAAATATTAAAAAGCAAAATTTCACAAAGAGGTGGTTTTGCGTGTGCATATATATATTGTGTGAGTCAACCAGCGTGCTTATTCTTTCGCACGTTTCGAGATATGACGTTTCCACAACAGAGTAACATTCTTTTGCGATGTGGCGTCGTCGTTGGAAGTATATAGAAAACCAAAAAGAATCAGATTAATTTTATGAGTCATGCTGTATACTCGTTTTGTTGTCATATATTATACAGTAAATTACATCAAATATAAAACAGTAGAGAGTAAAACTAGAGCAGCGACGACAAAGTGGTAATTGGCAAGTTGACAATGTGTCGTAACTGGTAATATTTGACCTCGTCTATTTAATTCTGAGTTTGCCCCGGTTAGTTATTTTTGGGAACTGTTACCTGAATTCTTAAAGAAGTACACACCAGGGTCTGCATGTACAAAGAGATTGTAACTACAATCGATTGTAGACCCTACAGCTGAGTTTACAATGGATTGTAAAAATTACCACAATGGAATTGTAATTTTTTAAAGTTACGATCATGATCGCGGGTCAAATTTGACTCGTACATAAGGTTGCCTGTTTAAATGGACAAAGTACCGGTTAATAACCTTTCCTGCCTTCGTTTACAACAGAGTTCTACGTCATTATTATTCAGCAGCTCACAATAACAACATGTGAAAATATTCTCGTAACACATTTTTGAGACAAGTAAAGTGCAAATATTTTCAAGCAGAGTCGAAAAGAACTAACAGTCCACCGAAGACATTCATTTTTAGGCGATTGTAAATATGTACAACAGGGTCGACCCGATTGTTATTTCTGATCACAAATTACAGCCAGCGTAGCTTACAAACCCCTCCTGTAATAGGGTGTGGATTGTAAGCGAAGGCTACGAAGGAGATCATAATGATTTACAATAAACTTAGACTTACAATCCAATTGTACAAACTCCTGGCTTGGACAATATTAGGTTACTGAATATTAGTGATTTTATTTGAAATTTAATAGACATCACTAGTTTACAATTAGTTGCAGTGCTCTCAGCTGGTAATTTCATTATGCATTAATTGGAATATAACAAAACACACACTATCTTGCAGCGTTACCTGTAGTTTCAGAATTTTAACTCGACAGTATTTTCACATGTTTACTCCGGCGATAAGTGTTTCCATGGAGAGTCAATATTTAACGATATTGTCAAAAGTTTAACAAATTAACATGTTTTCAGAAACGAGCAACACAAAAAAGCATTCGTGTGGTGTAAATGTGGTGCAACGTCAGAAAACGTCACATCTGAAGCCGGCGATAATTATCGAAAGCTTAACAAATTATTAGCTTTTCAGTAACAAAAAAAAAAAAGATAAATGAATTCCTTAGAATTATGAGTCGTCTACCATCAACTTCCATTTGTAATATGTAGCCGAGTTTTAGATCTGAAAGTTGCATTTATTAAATATCAGTTTATTAGTGTTAAACGGTGTTCTCACGAATGTTCCAGAAAGTTACATTTGTGGTGTATTTATGACCTATACATGGTTTCAGTGCAGGTTAGAGGTTTGTAAGTCGATCACCTGCTTCCCATATATCAGGAAAAGAGAAGTAAAGCAGAACTGAAAAAGTACGAGCGTCTAAGCAGATGTCATTCACAGCTATGGTCAGTTTTAATTCTTGAGGTGGACAGTTTCTTGCGATGGGGCCGATTGCCCGCCTAACCATATCAGGTCCTTTCCTACTCAAGACGCTTCCACTACAGAGCAGCTACCAAGTAATACGTAGCAATAGGCCGCCCAGCTATACAGAGTGAAAGAGGAGGCTGAATCTCACACACTTTCCATGGGACATTTGAAAGCTTCCTTTTTACTGAATAATTATATTGCTATTCATGCTGTGGCTGTGTACAGATTTTTTCGGAACATCCAAATCGGGTATCGTTCCATAGTGCGTTTTAACCGCAATATCGAGTTGATCGCGCGTGGTAAAGGATGTCTCCTAACAGCTGGGTTTAAAAATGACATTTTATTTAAAGCTTATGATAAGTTTCAATAAACTTACAGCAAACATACCTACTCATATTAAAATATGACTTTGCTCCGTGGCTGTTCACTCAGTACAGTCTCCTGCGGTACTGATTGCCGATTTATCTTTCCATCTGTAATAATGTGTCAGTGATAATTAAAATACTTGTGTTTTGATGCTATCTTTGCAGTAATTGAATGTCACCATTTTGTTTCATCTATTAACTCTGCACAGATGACGGTGCCAGCACAGAAATCCAGGAAACATGCCGAAAGCGCTTTAAGGCACTAGCTTACATTGGCCTTAAGTTTCAATCCAATTCGTGATAGCTAGCTATGGAAGAAATATATAGGATATAATTAAAGATGTGCAGCATA
This sequence comes from Liolophura sinensis, assembly GCF_032854445.1. Classification (NCBI taxonomy): domain Eukaryota; kingdom Metazoa; phylum Mollusca; class Polyplacophora; order Chitonida; family Chitonidae; genus Liolophura; species Liolophura sinensis. Next base: position 7,426,171 of record NC_088303.1, on the reverse strand, counting down.
GTGAGATTAAAGCATGGTAGATGGTAAATGATCACACTTAAGCGTCGAAAACCGGTCTCTTGTCAGTTTACCTCAGTCAGAGCTGTTATAACTGTTCATAAAAATGCATTAAGAGTTGCAAATTGCACGCTCCCTAACGGCCCGGCCTCGGCAGAATTAGGTAAAAAAGGCAGAGATGTTAACAACAGTTTATAAGACGTTTGTTGTTATCATACTTAACATTAAAACAACACAAAAGATCCAGGCCTTGGGGATGCTTATCCACCAAAAGAATGGTGGTTTATGCAGTAATACAACTTACTAAAAAAGTATAGCATAGAGTAGCAACGCGCCCACCCTCCAGCAACCCTAGCACTAGAGACTCAAAAAACTTAAGCAATTTATTTATTATTCATTTGATTGGTGTTTTACGCCGTACTCAAGGATATTTCACTGATACGACGGCGGCCAGCATTATGGTGGGAGGAACCCAGGCAGAGCCCGGGGGAAACCCACAACTACCCGCAGGTTGCTGGAAAACCTTCCCACGTACGGCCGGAGAGGAAGCCAGCATCAGCTGGATTTGAGCTCCCCGCTTAAGCAAGGCCAACATATATTGCATATACATCTGTTGTACAACAACTGGTCTGGAGAGTTTGTGGCTGCAGGGGTAAAGTGTATGATCTTTTATACTGAGCTATGTGGACAATTGCTATGCAGAGATGCAGCGTTGGTCAGGCTAAACAAACAAGCACACATACAGCTTTGTAATACTGTATACATTGTATTGCAGTCATATCAGGAAGATCGTGGCAACTGCAACGAATAACGCAACGCAATACATGACTGAAAAGTTCGTTTTGCTTAAAAAGTCAATATAGTATGACTATCCTAGCACACAGTACTCATAATCGTACGAATAAATACTTCTTTACTGAACATCTATTTACCAGTATGGCCACACCGTGAAAGGACTTTACTTGCAAACTATTGTTCCCTGTACTTATTTGCCTCAAGGTATATTCATTCGTGAAAATTGCTTAAAAGAAAAGACAACATGAGATGTAAAAATGCACCAATGAAATCTCCAAACAAAGTTAAAAAGCATATCATTTAGTCTTTGTGATGGCGCATAATGCAGAAATTGCAACTCAAAGCACACAAAGTGCATAGATTGCGAAAATCAAAATCGTCGCCATGTTATCAATTTTGACCAATCAGACGCGAGTCATCTCTAAAACTCGAGAACGCAGCTGTTTCCACTTACGTCACCAGAACCTTGATTTGCCTTTTAATCATCTGTACTTGGGGTATTACTGGCATATTTCCGGCTTTCACCCCCCCCCCCCCCCAGTTATATGCAGTTTTGTCCCAAATGGTGGCTGCCGTTGTATAAATGAAAAATTTTAGGTACGGCGTAAATCATAATTTTAATAAATAAATACATAAATACGCCATTTGTTGAAGTTGCCACAGAGCTTTATTTCGGTTATTGATTAAGATGGAAATATATAGGCCTTTATTCTTGTTACCTTTAGAGTTGTGTTCGATACGGCTTGATTGAACAAACACATGCATATGTGCTTTGCTTTCTATATGATGACGGAATTCAGCTGAAGTTGATTTTCGTTTTAGAACAGAATTTGTTATGGTTATGACAGGAGTAGACTTTGGTATTGACGAAGAAACGTCTGGTATGTTTACGGCAGAACAGGTAAGAAAGCTCATAAACACACAAGATGCAATGGAAAACAATCAAGAGAACATTTTGTAATCCTAACCTTATACCGCATATAACCCTAAAACCCAACCTAACCAAGACCCAACTGAAGTGTGGACCGTAAGGAAGAGCGATGAGTTGCTGGTCAAGACAACCGTAACGAATTGTGGCTGAGTTCGTTCGAACGCGTCGTATTATCTATGGCAGACTATAACTGGAAAAATGTCCACGTTTCTCGCAAAGGTTAATGATTTCATCTGTGGGAAACGATCTAAAGGACACCACATATTTTCTTCAAAAGGAAATATGTTGAGTGCAAATATAATGCTTCCAGCCTTTAGACGTAAGATCTTTGTCAGTGATATAACGTATTTGTACCGGAGAAGCCTTGGAGCCATGCGGTAATTTTTATCAGGCTTGGAAAAAAGGATCGTGTGCGCAATCAAGACATAGCTATTTCTCTATGAAAAAACAAAACACAGACGCTTTTACACTATCGGATTTTAGCTCAGATGAGGCCATGCTATCCTACAGAGCTAAAAACAATCCGAATATCGATCACATTTCATTAGGTCTGCTTAACATAGAATACTTTTTATTCTTTCTGTCACCTTTTTCTGATAAAATTTTTTCAGCATATACGCTAGAACAGAATTGATATATTACGTGAAAAGAAGTTTAACACCAATTAGCGTCTAATCGGTTGTTCAAGATCGTAGCCGATGGGGCTAAATGGTCGGTCTCATTTCCCTATGGTCTGGGTATAACTTTACGTCCGAAGGCCACGATTTGCCTAATTCAGCAACCTGATCGCTGTTGAGTAAGGCACAAGTCACTAAACAGTGCTAAAACTTCTTTCCTCTCTTAGCGATAGAAAAGGGTTTTGTAACCGTATTAAGAATGACCCTTAATATCCAAAGCCGAAGTAGAATTAGATTTACATGTGCGTAACTACCATAGCAACCAATATGCACTATGTGTTGTAAACCACTACAGAATAAATGAATAAATGTTTACACAGACAAGTAAGGATACATTCATGCATAACCTTAACTGGAATTTGTGAAACCAGTGTTACTTAAGACAAACACTGCTGAGGAACCAATTTATCACTATTGCTGCATCCCTGGCTTTATTCTCCAAGCTATGGTCTATTTTATTTTCACGCGTGCACTGATTTTAGTTATGTGACACAACATGCATCCCTCGGTGGTAAGGTATGTCAAAAAACTTGTCCACCTGTTCGTGCTCGTTGGCTGGAAACAAAAATATGTGGTACAGCATGAAGTTTGCGGCGCCCCCTGGCGGCGCCCCCTGGTATCTGCCGAGGGTCAAAGTGTTGAGAGTTTAGGTTTGCAGAAAAACCGCTCGGTTGATGACCAATGGCCGTGCACATCTTACTAGCATTTTCTATTTAACCACCTTTTCCCCCACCCATATATGATAGCTACTTATTTCTCTGGAATTAGCGTAAATGAAGTTTGACGTTATCCGCGGATGCCTATTCCCTTCCCTCGAGCTAAATCTGGCCATTAATGATGGCACTCGATCATGTGGCTAAGTGGCAAAGCTACATTTTAGCAAATAACCCAATCTCCGTGGTGCACTAAAAACTGACATGCTATGTAAAATTAAAAAGAGTCCAGATTAAAAACCCTGAGGGGTTCAGCATTTCTTAGATCTCTTAGCAACAGGAGTTATCGATAACACTGTGTTTACTACTGAGATCAATAACTATTACCTTGACAATTTTCAACTCGCACACAGGCTTATTGTGGGTAAGTAGATGATATAAACTGACTTGTTTCACATCCAACATACCTTTCCACCAATCAGAAAGCCATATTTTCATTCTCACTGCCACTCGTGTTGTTATACATAAATATGTGCTTCGAATAGCGTGTATCAGATTTTTCTGTTTGTTTTTAAATTAATCTCTATCAACTTAAATGTGGCTATATACTCTTCCATTTTAAAGTAAACAACTATTTTATTAAATAAATTTTCTATACGGAATACTCTCCTCTCTTTTTTTTGAAATTGGACATAGTTTGTGCCGATTGCTATGCGCTAGGTGCTACACTTATGACCCGGAATTTCCATTTTGGTTGACGCCCTCTCACACGGTTTGTCCCTAAGACAGCTCAAGGTAACCCTGTATCTTAGTTTTCTTTCCTCTTGTTCACACTTGACTGCTAAATGTTTAACTAACCGACTCATGCGTCATTCTGACACACGGACGCCCTTATTGTCTGAGGTTAGCCATTGTGACAACTTTGTTAATCCTTGCCCCTGACAGGCAGATGACCGGATGAAATTGTTTCTGCTCTGTGAGTTATGGCCGTCCCTAACATCTTTCCTGCTTCTGCCTTAAGACAGATATTATTGTGAAATCAGGTTAAACTGTTTTCTCAATCCTTTTGCATAGGCTCCTTCCGATTTCGACGTATATTTCAAGTGACGTAGGCGTTGTTAAAGACGATTCATCATATGTCGAAATATATTTCTACGTTATTGATTTGTTGACCCTACACAGATGTGTCGCATAGCGATGCACATTACTAAGAATTTACTATGTCGACAATGTGTAAAACACGTGTGCCTACAGATGTCTAGACTGTCTTTATTTCCATGCGATGTCTTATTACAACATTGTCTGGACGAGTCAGTACGTAACTTGAAGACACCATATAATTTTACACAAGAGTCTTTCGTATCTAAAAAGGCCAACGTACATACGGGCAGATAAGAATGATAATTCAAGGATAAGCTCAGAGTCGAATAAGAACACTATGCAATTTCACATCCTATTTATGATATAATAAAGGCAGTCCCTGGGGAGTTAGTGTTGGATAATGACCCATTGCCTGATTCACATGAAAATACAGAAATGGGCCAGTATAATGAACCTTACAATTATGTTTACCGTTGGTAGTCGCAAGTAATCGATATTTATGTCACGGTCCTGAATTTTTATCGTTTAACGTCTGTGTCCAGGAAGACTACAACGAGGCAGTTAATTAGGATTCACCTATTCCCTAACAGGTGCTTTTAATTTGATCAATACACTGAAGCTCCAGAATCCGAAGTTACAGCAATGATTGACCATTTTGGTTTCTAGGTTCATTTAAGTCCCTATAACGTGGCTTGTGGGTGGTTCTTATTTGCTGTTAGAATAACCTCAGCTTATGCAGAAATCATGATATTCCATCCTTTTTAGAGTACACCAGGTTGGCTCTGGTAGTTATGGAGGATATAGAAATGGAAGAACAAGTTCGCAAAAATTACCTAAATGCCCCGTTGAATAAATGTGAAGACAGTTTCTTTTCGGCCTTGAAAGAAGCCGGATTCCTTCTTTGTTGAACTAGCCGATAAATCACTGTCAAGGGTATTAAGTGGTATATGTTGGGTCAACATCTACTACTTAACTCACTCCCTTTGGCGTCTGGCTTAAGCGGAGCGTAGTTTAGTGAACCAACAGTGGAGGCAGTGATCCCAAGTATGAGATTAGCTAGCTTACAAACGACTCACTTCCAATAAGTTTATTCGTTGGTTGTTTCATATTAAATCCCCTACGGATTAAGTGTCGTTCTGAAGGATACAATGGTGTCTAAGGATGGACGCGTGTAATGATCAACTCTCTTCTGTAAAGCAGCCAACAGCGAATTTTAAGGAACCGAATGTACCATTGATATGCTCAACTCATTACCATTTAACAGTGTCGCCTGACACAGTGGTGAGTTTCAGTCGGCTAACCTTAAGTTCCTGCGCCTCATCCTCTGTCAGTCAGATAGCGCAGTCGAGCCGCACAGCCAGTCGTGTTTGAGCTCTCCGAGACCTCACTCCCGATGTAGCGAGCAGACATGAGCAACCGATATGGAAACTCCACCGAATCATTCGGCACACATCAATGGCGCGCCAATACAAGTTCACCAGTTCCCGAACCACCGCTTTATTTGGTTATATCTCTAACCGTCCTCTACACTCTCATATTTATCATTGGTATCGTCGGGAATGCTCTCGTCACTTTGGTAGTGTTGCGTGGAAGAACTCTACGAACGTCCGTGAATTACTTCTTGATCAGCTTGTGTGTGGCAGATATACTCGTTATCATAGTCTGCATGCCAACAGCCTGGGTGGACATTTACTCACAAGATGTCTGGTATTTTGGAGAGGCTATGTGTAAGTAAACTGTTCACATATTATTGGTAAAGATTAAAACTCTAGTTCACCCATTGAAAGACGACATACATAAATGTAACCACATCACGGTCCCTTATCAGAACTTTTACATATTACTGGTTAACATTGAAATTCTAGTTAACCAACTGAGACGCGACATGCATGAATGTAACCAAATAATAGTCTCTTATGACAACTTTTTACATATCATTGGTAAAGATTAAAATTCGAGTTTACCCATTGAAAGACGAACTATGTATCCAAATTGTAGTCCCGTGTCAGTTTGGCATGCTCTCTAATATTCTTCAGCTGGCCGTTATCACAGTGAACCCTAACTGCCAGAAAGCGTAAACAGCGTGACGTTACTTCTGATCCACATTGCTTGATCCCATGGTCAGCCGGGAAGAACTTACGTCATTCTGTTTTTAACTCGTTTTCGTTAATTAACAGTTTTATTTTGATCACTAATACAAAAATGGCACTCACAGTTGTCATTTTGCTGCAATTAACGCATTCTGTTTTATTTACTGAAATCAGCAAAACGTATTGGTCTAATTTAGCTCTTCGCAAGCCACTCTATTATCCTTTTTTGAAGCAATATCTAATGAGACCTTTTCAGCATGAAGTATCTGCGATATTACTCCAAGGTGCTGCTAGTTTAGCACAAATAGCCTTGAACGCCATCACATTATTTGGGAGCAAGGAAAAACGTTAATCAGAATAATAAATAGCTACACAAGGCAAGATATAACCGTAGTTATATACTTGGAAGAACAAAAATGAAAATCACCTCGACCAACCCTTTGACAAAAGTCTTGGGATCGTGAGCTAATGGTCGGAAGTGAGGAACTGGAAGACGCGGTACAACGTTATTCTGGGCATAGGTGATCAAAACTTCCAATGTGACTTTTATTTGAAGAACACTTGCATTAGGTGTTTCAACCTATATTATCCCTCACATAGATCTGGTATGTTACTAAAACAGTTTTGAATTGAAAATTTCCATTCCGCCAATCACAGTTTCATTGCACTGTACATATTCAAAAAGGTATTTTGTGTGAACATCGAATGGCGAGGAAGGGATTATCTGTATCTCATGAGAGACAGATAAAATATATCCCCATCTCGTCAACAACTTTATTCATTGCGCCTATTCGTACGCTCTAGGTAACTAGATACTTGTAAGAAAATTTGTCTTTTGTGACATAGCTGTGGTTTTCTGTTTTCAGGTAAGCTGGTACCTTTCTTAGAAAACGTGGTTGCTGGAGCTTCTGTGCTCACCATTCTATTTATAAGCATTGAGCGATATAAAGCGATATGTCAGCCACTCCACAAAAGCAACGAGGCCCTGTGTCGCGTATTCAAGCACATCACTGTTATCTGGATCGTGTGTTCCCTAGCCTCCCTTCCTTTCCTTATCTTGCCTGTGTACAGAGATTCGGAATGGGTGGACGGCACGCCCATCAAAGTTTGTCGGCACCCGATGAAGTATTCATGGCAGAAGTTATATCTTACTGCTGTCCCCGTTGTGTTTTTCGTGTTACCGTTCGCCATCCTGGTGGTGCTGTATTGTCGGGTTGGCAGGGTGCTCATACCTAAAGCCTGCGACCCGTCCGACATGTACGATGACACGTACAGAGAGAAAATGCGACAGCGCCGCCAAGGAATCAACATCGTTATCTGCATCGTCTTGGTGTTCTTTGTCAGTCATTTGCCTTATCGTGTTGTCTGCCTGTGGCATCTGTTTGTACGAAATGATGTCATAATCAGCCTTGGATTGGAGAACTATTTATCTATTGTATACTCCGCTCGTATTGCCTTCTACTTAAATCACGCTCTTAATCCAATATTATACAATTTTGTTTCCCGGAAGTTTCGTGCTGAGCTTCGTTGGATATTCCATACATGCCGTTGCAGGCGCCCGGACTGTTGTACACAGCGTACTTCTGGTTGTGCTTCAAAGGGCTTTAGGTCCTCGTATCCTCCCGTTGTGAAGTTCAAAAAGGCAGAAAATGGAGCTGTGGCAATGATGCCTGCAGTGAGATTCAGTGATAGAGCAGACTCTACATCCTCGGAACAGAGGAAGTTTCGAAATGATTTCTCAGTTCTGTATGCCTCATTACATGTCGACGACAAAAAGAAGAACGGCGAAATCTCTGCACAAGACGTTCAGGATATAAAGAAACACTTCAGTGGACAAATCAGTTGTGAAGGCGAGAAAAAACAAATTACAGCGTTTCGTGTTCTGATTCGATCAACCACAGAAGGCTTTGCTATCAACGTTGATTTGGAAGCCAAGTCAGGAAAACGCAAAGCGACCACTCACGAAACTTGCAAGACAACATGTCTATAAAAAAATAAGCATGGCCACAGCAGTGACAGATTCCACTGTATGCTGTTGACCAGTCAAGTATAAACTGTGAGAAATTTGAACACATTTATATTTGCGCATTGGGTATTGTGTTAATATGAACTGCACGAAAGAATGGTGCAAATATTTTTTTACGGAAATAATGCTTTTAGCATACCTGCAATGCATGATGTTTGAAAAGCAAAATACAAAGTAACAAAATCAGCGCATATTACGTAAATGTGTATAGATTTAAGAAACAAAAAAAACACAAAAGTACAAAATGCAACTCAACCACCTCTTAAATACACATGTTAAAGCTCTTCTTGATGCTTTGATCACATGACCCGTCCGAAACTTCACATAGAACTTCTGATCATGCAGAGATTAAGAGTTGTTTTTCTTTGTAACATTTTGTCTTTTACGGTCCGAGATTAAGTGCATAGTTTGCCTTGCGTGATTTAATTCAAAGTTGTTTAACACAGTTTGTGACCAACGAGCAAACACTAGCTCCTACGAAAAGCCACTGAAACAACTGCGGTTGGTATAGAATCGATTTAATTACATACATTTATGAATGAAGTCGGGATGAATGGATTCCTTTTCGTCACATCCACCGTGGAGCCTTATTATTTATAGCAGCCTCCCGAGATGAGTACTGATAATGAACTAGGACAGGCTGATGTTTTTCGTGACTTAAGGTGCTTATTTTAGATTGTAATCAGAAGTATCGTCTTCAAGAGAAGACAAAGTTAGAAAAAGAGAGGCCTTTTTTTGGCACCGGGGTGAAAAGATTTCCCGGTGATAATAGTGTTCAAATTTACCCACCACACGCCAGCCAGTCCGCGCCATTTGCTCAGCAGCCACCAGCAGCACTTACCAAGACTGCAGTTTCCCAAATGGTATCGTTGTTAACGTTGTACAGCAATCTCTCTCTGGGTTCGTATCTTTTTTAGGGGTTTATGTTGAACGGCAACAGGCTGCATCGCACTCTGAAAGTTGAAATATATATCTACTGATAAAAGGTATGTACTATACTTGAAACTGTGTCACACGACTTTGGTATACATTCCATATATTGCATTTTATAAAATACTCACACACACACACACACACACACACACACACACACACACACACATATATATATATATATATATGCTTTTCAGATGCGATATACTTATGCTGTAATTGTTATTGTTATAACCACAAGTGCGTTTTCTGCCCATTATGGCATCTGTTCCGTGTTATATACTTTGTAAAGGGGAAATAAAAAAGAAATGTTACAGTACGTGTTATTCATTTGTAATCTGATCCATGTTATTGATTCTGAAGAATTTGGCAACTTCAAAATTCACAAGGGTTGTTGTGACAAATATCCACGGTTACCTACAAAGCGCTAATCAAAAAGAAAGACAAAATAAAACAAAAACAGGGCAAATGTATGTTTACAAATGCTTCCAGAAATTTTAGCCTTATACGCCGACAAATTTGAATAGCACCTTTGACTGAAGCAGTAATTGTGTGTCCCGTTGACTGTTGTGTTAGATGAGTCGGTGGATATCGTGATTTACGTGGATATCGTGATTTACCGTGGATTAGTGATTTACTTTCCGTTGATGCTTTGACATGTCATTGTTGTGACCCATGTGTTACAAACGTTTTTTCACGGAAGAGGAAGAATGTACCTAGAAACCTGGTATTCTACTTTAAGCATCTCGCTAGTTATTTGAGACATGTAACTTTACCTCTCCAGAGCAAATATCCGCCCCCCCCCCCCAAAAAAAAAAAAAAAAACAACAACAACAAAACACACGCGCAAACACAATCCCGAAAAGCACACAGGGAGGGGATGGGAAAATACCTGGGGGCTGATGGATATGACTTAGATAACACCACGGCGCCTACATCTGATTAACTGTCAGCCTGGCGCTCCGTATAAATGTGGGTTTGAAAGTGGGCATTCATCAGCGAAGTAATAATTGAAAACGGTCGGTGGCAAAATAATCATGCTAAACTTCTAGTTACCCACTGAGTTTTGATATTGTGTCGCTGGCTAAAAATAGCGTATTCTGTGAATACGTTATCAATTAGATTAAAAGGGTTATAACCATCCTAATCATCACACGGCTACCTAGGGGCCTTTCCTAAACATCACCCTGCTACCTCGTGGCTTCTCTGATTAACCTTAGCCACTATCTTGATGTTATTTTCACATTCCTCGTAACAAAGGACAGGTGTTCTTCGTTAATGTGCCTGGGGTATTTCAGACAACAGATTCACCTACCCAGCGCACGATTAATTGACCGTTACATAGATAACGGTGGGGCTTTTAAATATCACACCTCTTTGCGCATGCTTTGTATACGCTACTGTGCTAAATGATCATCTGCCACATATGTATGCTTGTACGCTTACAGGGTACATGTACATATTGCTACCGATGATAGTATACATGTAATTTGCCCGCACTCAGAGAGAGAGGGAGAGATTCGGACAGTCAGTTGAACATGAACTGTTAGTATTTGTTCACGCTGTGTCTGCGTTTTCTTGTCGTCTTTAGGTAACACATTATCTGCGGGAAAGTGTTCATATGTTTCCGGCGAGAAAATCACCTAGCATTACCCTGTCCCAAAAGCCAGGGTATCGTTACAGCAAACAGCAATCCATTTACAAATGGTGAGAGAATGAAAAATGGATGGTGAAATGCTACCAGCCACGGAACAATGGGAGGAAATCTTTAGTTCAGATCAGGATTTTATTTAACTTTTGTGCTAATTAAAATTTTCACTAGCAATAATTACACTTTTCATCAGGTAATTACAGCCATTTAAGTCCGCGCTGTGAGTTGTGGGAACCAAAGCCGGATCAAAGCGCTAAATGACTACCTTTTTGGATGGGATAAATGAGGTTCTCCCTCAAATGTCAACAAATCAAAGTATTGCACTTTAGTGCACGATTTTCTTGCATTAAATTCACTAAAATTTGGTTAGACATAAGAGGAATATGTACTGAGCAATGTTTTCTGATCAGTAATACCGATTACAGGACACATACAAGTACAGTGGTAAACAGAAAAGCTAGCTGCATTGCCAGAAAACGCAATCTTAAGTTTCAAATGTACTATCCACGAAATCTTAATCAGATTTTCAGCAGATATCACACATCACCCAGCGTATCAGAACAGTCACAACCTCTGGCTATAGGTACGCTATCAATCTATAAAAGCAGGTAAAGGGATAATGATAGTGTATTCATTAACCCACAACAAACCATGCAAGCAGCATCATAGTCTATAGCTTTTGCCCGACAAAACCTGCGTGTTGGACAGGTAAAAGGCGCCCAGCGCCATTAATTCTTTCCCAAAAAATTGAGTTTCACATTTTACGTTGACACTGACTTTGCGGAATCAGTCACTGCGTATTATGTTTAGGTGAAAAGGATTATACTAGATTTGATGAGAAAAACCTTCTCAATTGGTATATTCTAACTGTAGTTAGAAACTTTTGTTGTCATCATCAAGACTATGCACAGGAGATAAATTCTATATAAATGACATGGCACTTTTTATTACCTGTCCACAGCGTTAGCAGGTTGGTGGTACGTGTAATGATTGAGAGCAAATTCCGTCAATCAAATCAGTCTCATCCCTGCGGCCAGCTTTCGATGTAGCCTGTGCATCGTCCAGACCGGTCATTCTTCTCCTTAATTGCGTTAGACAAGGGAAAGGTCAGCTTGGTTTCGACCCACAAATAATGGTTTGTTTGTGGTAACTGATTAGTGTCGCCGGGGTATGGCGAGGAATACGTAAAAATAACGTGAAATCTACATCAGATCTCAATCAAAAAATAAAGACGGGGAAGCCAGTGTGTTTGCTGCTCGGCCAAACAACTTGCCTAGACTCTCGCGGGATTAACATACAGACTTGTGGAGGAGCTCACTATTCTTGACATTCACAGCGCGGGGTGTTAGAAGGCCTATGATATGCGGCTTCCACCTGTCACCACGTGACTGCAGTTAAAGCCATGCCCACTGGCGAGTTCCACAAATCAAGAAAGCTGGAACCTACTCGGGTTATAGCGTGGACTCACAACCTTTGCGAACACGGTGTGGGTTCAGTTCCCGGCTGGACAGAGAATTTGTATACATTCCTATGCTGTTGTTGGTTATACAGCGGTGGAGCATTTGTCTTCTACCTGTAAGGTGTGCAGGCCTGTACGTCACATACGGAAAAGTTCGTCAAAATTTGGAGGATTTTCAAAGGCACTGTGGTCTTTTCCATCCGCCATTGTATACGGGAAAATATTCAAAAATATGGCGCTAGACAAACATTTATTGAATAAATTTATAAATATGTTGATATGGTCCACCAGAGTAATGAAAAGGAACCGACGAATTACATTGAATTGTAGGCAGATGATCCAAAGATTTCACGTTTAATCAAACTCTCTATATGTTACAGAACTGTAAGAAGGACGTTAACACTGCATAAGAATTCAGAAGCCTGTCCTTGAACGTGGTATGGGTTATTGCGTCATGTCTGTAGATGAAACTGTCAGCTTCTACCATGCTTCTCTGATTAACCACTTCACCATGGCTATTTCACCGCCATTGTATTAGGCCTACATAGGACGCTTGCTTCTAGTTTATTACTTGCACATTTTATTTTTATTTGCGATTTGTAGATAAACTTTGAGTGATTGTGCTTCTATTTGGCTGAGATGAGCTTTTCAAACCGTTCATGGCGCCGTACCCGAATTCTTCGCATAAAGCCTATCACTGCTTAAAACTTCACTATCCGTTCTAAACGGAAGGCTGAAAATTTATGTTGATTTGCTATTAATAATGTTTAAAAAAAACCCTCACACCAGCAATATTTACCAGTGGATGCTTGGGTGACGTTATATACGTTCACTGCTTTTGCACTTCAAATTTGCTTTTGCAGTGTGCATTGTTTGAAGACATGGGTTGCAAGCAAATGCTTATTTTTGATTCACGTACATAACCCCTTATAACATTTTTTTTGGAGTGACTGGTTTATTATGTAGGTCTAATACACTGGCGGAGGAATAGCCATTGTAACGTGTAACACAGTGGTGATGAATGTTTCGCGCAGACGTCAGCCAAGCGTTTGGCCGGAGGACATCTGGAAATCTAAACCACACCCATTACTCGGAAGTACATGACCACATTTCTGCACGTTATTCACGCCGAGAAACTTCTTTCAGCACCACCCAAACGGCGCTGCAAGTCATGTAGGCTTTGTATTGTCACCAGCTGACCGGAGACCTCAGCTTGCGGGCCCTTTGACATATTTCGTGTCGATAACATATCCTTAATGTGGTCTTAATCGGTTAAGATCGGGGGAGATAGTTATGATAATTTCATTTGCCATCAAGACCAAGCCGTTCTTAGTACTCTGGTTCAAGATAACTGTCCATATATACATAATGTTCAGATTTTGTTCACAGTAGTCCACAAAACTTCAGCACCTACACTGTCTCCATGATGAATTACACAGACTTATATCGGGTTTGTTCACCCAGAAAAGGCCAGTATTATCTGTGGAGAGTTATGATGATGGTCCTGTGAACGGGACTATTTAGCTCGTTGAGTAAACCTGTTATCATGTGACGCGTCGGTCATTAACAGTCAATTCTCAAAAAATTTCAAGCGTCAAAAGAAACTAACCGTGTTGCTCTTAGTCAGTCGTTAGGGTGCTCGGTGTTCTAAGAGACTTGCGGAAAAGTTCAGCGTTGATAAGACGGTCAAAAACTGGAAGTTCGCCAGGGAAAACATGTCTGTGTATTCCACCAATGTGATGTACACATTGCGCACGCTCAAAGATTTCCCAATGAAAATAGTGCTCATCGTTACCTACCACGAGTCAGTCTGTGGCAATCGCTATTTCATCACCAGCATTACTTATCATGGCCGCTGCTATACGCTTTCCACCACGTTGCTTTCCAAATGGCTCACCTATCACCAATGTATAGCACTGTCTCTTTCTAAACTAGTGCAACGTAAAACTAAAAATGTAAACATCTATCTATAGTGGTTTTAAAGTTGGGTGACAAAATGTCAATGTTGCTACATTCCCAAAGTTTTTATTATAACCACTAGTGCGTTTCCTGTCGCTAATGGCACTGTGTATTCCTTTATACTTCTTCAACGGGGAATAAAAGGAAAGGTCACGTGTTATCCTTCTGTAATGTAATCCATGTTGTTGACTTGAAATCATTTGGCAACTTAAAGAGTAACGAGGGTTGCTGGGACGCATCTGCTGGGTTACTTAAAACGCGTTGATCAGAAAAAAAAGAAACCGCACAGTGTAGAAATGTATTTAAAAATGTTGCCAAGCTAAGTTTCCTAAACGTTACATGGAGAAATTTGAATGCCACCTTCATATCAACCATACAGTGTGTTTCAGTATTCTAGTCACATAAATGCATTACTTTATTGGCGTCCTTTTATATATGTGAGCATGTTTAAATGTTTTGACACATGTGTTACAAATGCCTCCCCAGAAATGTTGAATCCAGCTAGGTTCTATTCTAAATATAGCACCTGGCGAGTTATTTGAGACCTGTAACCTTTCTCCCTTCTCCCCCTCCCTTCCGTCTTCCCAAAGCAAAAACAAAAACAAAAAAACCAAAAGAAAAAAAAACACACACACATATTCTAATAAATCACGGGCGAAGGGGAAAGGGAACATTCGTGGAAGGCTGATGGGTGTACACTACAATAACAGCACGAAGCCTACCTCTCATTAACTAACTGCCAGTCTGACGGGCCTCACAAATATGGGGATGAATGAAGTAGAGTCATTAATGACATTCGAGCGCGAAATGGTCACACATGTCTCCAGTAAAGGTTTCATCTATGACTGTGAACAAGAAAAAACAGTGGGACAGGTTTCCAAACACTGGCTTTTAATTGTGTGTAGAAGATTCGAAGTGGCAAATGTGATATTAATTGGCCAACATGACTTATGACTTTGTTCAGCGTCATGTGGCTACCCCTGTTATGTTTTATGCATCTTAGTTGACAGGTACAGGCGTTCCACACTGCTGTATATCCTGACATTGCAAAGATGATAGCCAACCTATCTAAGGGATAAGGGAACCTATCACATGATTGGGTTACACAAATAACGGCTAACCTATATTTGCATATATATATATATATATATATATATATATATATATATATATATATATATATATATATATATATATATGGCATTGTCATACATTGTTGTCGTGTGTTGAACCGTGTTTTTTTAACCAAACTTTCGATAAATTAGAGGGAAATTTCCATCTTTCTCTCCAGAGCATGAGATACAATGACGAGCAGCCCATGGCCAGTACTCCTGTATCAACGAAATTGTCTAATCGTGAGACCAGTTTCTCTCTTTCGTCTTTGGCGCCCTCTTTATGCCCAGGTCACATGCCTTAAGACGGTCACGTATTCTTCTACACGCTCGCTGATTGGCTACATACAATCAACTTGACTCCGCTTGTGTACTAAAATACACATGCACATTTCCGATTCAGTGTTGTTGAACGGAGTTGAAGAACTCGTCCAGACTACTCAACACAGCTCAACTTGTTGATTCAACTTCAATTTGACTTTTATTGAGTCAACTAAAGTTTAGTGATGTTGGGTCATCTGGAAGGGGCCTTACAAACTGTGTATTCACAAGATACTTACTGCTACCCATGACAACGCATTTAGGTGTATAAACAAGCCGCCCAGATACACCTTAACTGCATTCAGAGAGAGGGATTAAGGACCGGTAAGGTAAACTGTTTAGTGTTTGCCCAGTCTGTGTCTGAGTTTATGTGTAGTGTTAAGTTATACAGTAGCATACCATCTGCAAGAAAGCGTTGTTTTTATTAAGGAGAGTAAACGGACCAATATTGTCTTACCCCAAATATCAGGATGTCTTTACAGAAGACAGCATTCCTTCCATTACACATTGCCACTGGAAGGAAAGAAAGACACGCGGTGAAACGTAGCGATACAGTGATGAATGGAAGGAAGCCTTTGGTGGAACGTGGGAAATAATTTAAGTTTTGTGCTTCCTAATCTGCACAAACTATCTGCAAAATGTTGTACAGTTTGGAGACAGTTGTTTAGGAAGGTGCTCCGGTAAACTGGATCATGTATATCGCTGAGTACTATGTTGCGTGTCAGTCAGTAACGAACAATTCTCACAAATGGCCAGTAGAATTTTTTTTTATTTTATACGTCAAACAAACGAATGTAAAGGTGCAGACAACTGCTAGCGTTTTCCAGTATAGACAGAATTCTCAAATTGCTACGGATTGTGGGAATTAAAGTGGAATAAGATATGATTGGCCGTCTTGTTTCACTGCATGAAAGGTTTCGCTGTCCATCAAATGATGTTTTCTTTTTCCGCACAATTTTTACGGCTGCAGAACTGTACGCAAACCCTCGCTGAAGTTTGCCATACCTGACACCACCTGTATAAGCATTTCATTTGACTTAAATTCAAGCACATCTAGCGAGACTGTTTTCGAACCACTTTTCTGTGAACGATTCATTTCCCTTAGTTTCCCTGAAAACTTTGTGAACTTAGTGTAGGCCTAATTTTATTGGTTCGGGACTATTAAAAACAATTCCTCTCTAAAACAGACATACGTGAGACTGGCTACATGCCACAAAAATAGTCATTATTTTTCAGTTTTGTCATTAAGATCGTCTTGATAGTCCATGTACAAAGTCCTGATCAGATTTTCAGACCAATATCATACATCATCAGCAAGTTTCTTAATATCTGTTATGTGAACAACTGCCGTCAGTTTCTAAATTTAGCTTGCCACTGTTTACATATGCTCAGTTCAGGGCCTGCTGTCTGCCCCTGCCTTAGGGTGTTCCAGAATACGCTCAGTTCGGGGCCTCTTTGTTTACAACAAGAGTTCAGGAATTTTCTTATTCTAGAAAATTCCACCAGTCTATATAAGACCTATAAAAGCAGGTCAAAGGAGGAGAAAGGAGAATTATTGAGAGTTTGAATGCTTTCGCTGTGTATTACTTTAGTAGGCCTTTTGTGCTGAGTTTTGGTGTCTTTATAGAGTTACGACCCAAACTGTCTGTATTATAAAGAGATGGCTTGTTCGAAATACACGACAGTTTAGCCGCACAAAAAAGTAACCAAAACCAGCAGATTGTATTTTACAACAATTTATTAGCTTTAACAAGAGCAGATAACAATACTTATACAAATACTAAAGTACTTAAGTTTAACAAGAAAGGATAGCAGTATCTATACAAATACTAAAGTACTTACATGTGCAACGGTGTCAAGTCCAAACGGACGCATATATTCCACAATGCTGAAAACCATACAGGCATAAATGCACAAATAAGAGGGAAACTCCACAGTATAACTGAGTGTATGACGAAATATACACAAAATTCCACAGCCAGGGTCCGTGTACTAACAAGCACTGTGTACACAAGAGCACAAATTAACTATACAAGTTCAGACTGAACAAGTGCTCGGTGGAGATAGGATATAACAAAGCCAGAGGCTATAAAGACACCAAAATTCAGCACAAAAGGCCTACTAAAGTAACACACAGCAAAAGCATCCACAACTCTCAATAATTCGCCTTTCTCCGTACTCCTTTCTCACCTTTTGACCTGCTTTCATAGATCTTATATAGACAGGTGGAATTTTCTAGAATAAGAAAATTCCTGAACACTTGTTGTAAACAAACAGGCCCGAACTGAGGGTATTCTGGAACATTCTAAGGCAGAGGTAGACAGCAGGCCCTGAACTCAGCATATGTAAACAGTGGCAAGCTAAATTTAGAAGCTGAAGGCAGTTGCTCACATAACAATAGCCTCTGGCTTTGTTATATCCTATCTCCACCGAGAACTTGTTTCAGTCTGAACTTGTATAGTTAATTTGTGCTCTTGTGTACACAGTGCTTGTTAGTACACGGACCCTGGCTGTGGAATTTTGTGTATATTTCGTCATACACTCAGTTATACTGTGGATTTTCCCTCTTGTGAATATTGCCTCTGTGCATTTTTAAGCATTGTGGAATATATGCGTCCGTTTGGACACCGTTGTACATGTAAATACTTTAGTATTTGCATAGATACTGCTATCCTTTCTTGTTAAACTTAAGTGCTTTAGTATTTGTATAAGTCTTGTTATCTGTTCTTGTTAAAGCTAATAAATTGTTGAAAAATAAAATCTGCTGGTTTTGGTTACTTTTTTGTGCGGCTAAACTGTCGTGTATTTCGAACAAGCCATCTCTTTATAATACGGACAGTTTGGGTCGTAACATACCGGCACCGCAACATTTGGGACATCTGGGAGACTTGCAATCCATATCCGCTGGGGCCGTTTGCACAAAGGGATGGTAGTGATTGTAAATCATTACGATAGTTGCAACTAATAATCAGAAATTGCAATCGGGTCTACCCAGTTTTAAAATATTTACAATCGCCTCAAAATTAACGTTAAGTACCTATACACATATTTGCTTGGGTAAACTCTTAGTACCTTTCGACTCGGTTTGCAAAGACGTACAATGTCTAAAAAAGATGTTACGGGCATTTTTTCACCTGTTGTCGTTAGCTGCTGAATTATTATGATTTACAGCTCTTTTGAAAATAAAGGCCAAAAAGGTAATAAGCGGTACATTGTCCATTTACACAAATTACATTTATGTAAGAGTGTGGCACAAATTTGACTTACTATAACTTGAAAAATTCACAATCGCCTTACAATTCCTTTGTGCAATCGTCATAGATTATTTTACAATCAAATATAAACTCAATTGTGTGGTCTTCAATCGATTGTAGCTACAATCTCTTTGTGCCAGCGATCCCAGGCCAACGGGTGATGATAGTCCATTCTTAATTCGATAACAAATCGTGCAGTCAATATCTTATTCTCCATTGGAGTGGATTCCACAATAAGGTGTCTTTCGGACAAATGTCATGAAGTTTTTATAATATGAAATAGGCAAAACCCAACACCGAGATACAGAGTTTTAGGCAAATTAGTAACTAAAATATCGTGTACGTCTACAGTAGCTGAAATAGTAAACAATGAATTTGTCAAATATACATGTGTTGTTGCATGTGGTGTATTTAACTGGCTGTTCCATAAGTCTTACATCCTCCTACAGCGCGGATAATGAAAATGCGGTGGGGGGGGGGGGGATAATTTGAGAAGTCAGTGATTTATTTATTTATTTCATGATACGCCGTACTCAAGAATATTCATCTTTATACGACGGCGGCCAGCGTTATGGCTATGCCCCGGGGAAGCCAATGATCATCCGCAAGTTGCCTGTAGGAGAGGAAGAGAGGTCATTGAAATGTGACGCTAGATTTCTGGTAGATGTATGACACGTATGATATAAGCCTAGTGAAAACATATATTTCGTTTTTAAGCACATTTCTGTTACAGTTTGGAAACGGAACCTGGTGTCTATTTATAGAGAACTATCTTATTAATGTACCTCCATAGTACAGAAAACCACTTTTTTTTCTTCCCAGACTACCTCTGAGCTAATGTACAAACGAGATGTGTACGAGATGAACAGTCTAGAGGTAACAAGACTGGCTGATGGAAGCTGCGTGATATATATACCTCCAGCCTCTCATGAAGTCACCGATGGGTGACATAAGCCCACCCGTGTCCTTCCAACAATATCAAGTCACTGCTCGATTTCCCTATATGTATATTTGCAATTTATACTCAGTACACAAACTCCAGTCCAACGAACGAGAAACTTGATTGATAAGATATATATAAGATATCCCTGTTGGCTACATGTCGATACTCATGGGCTCTAATCATCGGAAGAGATCGCTTGGTGGAGAAATCATGGTGAGTGACGTGTAATGCACCTCCTTGTTACAGGACGGATTTCCACCGCTCTTTTATTTAGTGCTGCATCACTGAGATGACTTACCGAAGGCAAGTAAGGCGCCCCGCCGGGGCCATTATACTGGTGCGGGTCAACCAGTCGTTGCACTATCCCCTTCATGCTGAAGGCCAAGCGAGGAAGTTACAAATTCCTCTTTTAAAGTCTTAGGTGTGACTCGACCAAGGATTGATCCTGGATCTACCGCTCCCGAAGCGGACGCTCTACCAACTGTGCTATCCGGGCCGGTGGAAATCATGGTATACAATGACAATACATACAATGGTAGATACATATCCATGGGCTTTTTGGAATTTTCCAACTATATCAGTTCACTTGATGTTTATTGCAAAACTGATGCGTGTATGAGTTTTTCATTGATAAAAGCAAATCAATATTCATATTAAAACTTTGCAGTTGGGACGGACATTAATTTTTGAGCAATGACTGGCTATGTAGAAATAATTTTGCCACGACATCATAAGGAGCGTTTGAGCTTTCGTTTAAGCCACATATAAGCACAAGAATTCAACGTGGCCAAATTTAACAATGCAAATTCCAAGGCAGCTGACACTTAGGCAATATACATTGGCGGACAAATAGCCTGAGTGTTGAGACATCTTTTTAGGAAGGCTCTCGTCTGTGATTATCCGTTTCAATTCCCTGCGTCTTTTCCTGCATTGAAAATAATTCGCTGACATAATCAGTTTCACTAATTATAAATCTTTGGGATAATCTTTCTGCAGTTCGATACAATCTTTTTACTTTCCTCGTGATTGTCATGTGGGTCACATCTCACCTAATATACATCTAAACTTACATATTGCACAAAAGTGTGCAATAAGTGTGCTTCTCACAACTTTCCCCGGTAAGTTTCAAAAATCTACACGGGTTGATCAGGAAAGTGTGCCAAGAGGAGGTCAGGGGTATTGGTTCAATACCGCATTGGGAAGGGAAGTTTCAGATTCCTCAGATATTATTGTGTATGGGGCCATGATGACAATTAGCGCGGCTGGGATCGTCAGAGCGCTGAGGGTTGCGTGGAAACACCGGTGTCGTCATCCCAGAAGGACTAATCTCGTAACACCAATGGCAAATGGCTGTCGACACCAGGGTTTCTCCATAATCTTAAGGTCTTCAAACAGTATGTCCAGTAAGTCTGGACGTCATACGTGTAAGTTGTAGTGACAAAACTCGAATTTCACCATCCAGCCAATGAAGTATAAATATGATGTAAATAATGATAATACAATTTAATATAAAAGAATAAATCAGTACATTTTATACGTTATAATCGTTTGAATTATGCCTTCTGGTTCTGTTTTATGCTCCGCTTACATCTGTTGTAGTTTATTTTAGTACACATGTACGTGGGGGTGTACGTATACCTGTTCTTTTTTGTAGAATATGCATAATACCTGTACATATAAGTCAACATTGATTCGCCGCGGTAATTTGCCGGATATTAAGACGATGGATTACACGGAATTAGCAAATACCAAAGGATTCCACGACAACGCAAGCTAAGTAGATTACAGAACTGTAATGTGCATGTTTACAGTTCTGGAAAAAAGGTCACGCCAAACGCCTTGAGAGGGTTGTTGTACCGTGTTTGGAAATGAAACTGTCAGTTACCGAAGACAGCATAGTGCCGGTTGTCACATACTCGGATATATTGCTAAGGCGTACATCCGACGCTGTCTTCTGATTTGACACGCAGATGTCTTTTTCTTTGCTTGCGATGTACAGCTACATGTTGTCTCCTTGAACATTTGCCAGACATTTTACCCGGATTTATTCCACTTATGCCTACTACTTGAAAAATTAGAGTAGAAAAGTCGAAACAGAATGTAGACATAAGTGGAAGGGAGGGACAAGGGATTAGGATTAACGCCTCAGGTGGCAAGTCACCTCTGGGATCAGTCAAGTCAAAAAAAAAAAAAGATCAGTCAAAAATTGTATATTTATTTTTCTCAGACATAGGCATTATAGTATAGTCCTAGCAGAATTTCAAACAGATCGGATTTTAATATAATTATAATATTTAAAAATCAGAAGGACAGCATCATGGACAACACGTCGGTATACTCCATTAGGGAACATGTGCCACCAAGAAATTCTTCCTTCAGTTGGTTGAGTCCTCCATCTGTCTGTAATTCTTTCTCTTAAGTGGAGGGGCAGCACAGCCTTCTAAATGTAGAAATTTAACCTCATTGGCCGCCTGTTCCTGCTTTGTGTAGTTAATGAATGCAAACATATTCGGATGGGTTTTGCGGGTCTTTCGTGTTAGCTTTTGGTGTCATCCTTCTAGGTGGTTTGACGTTTTAGGCCCTTTGGCCTCAAAATTACTTTCTTTTCATTAGTTGTATGGCTGTGGAATTCAAACGTAGATCATGGGAAGCTGACACGTCACGAAGAATCTCAAACATTCGGATATACGTGGCCTTGGATTTGTCTGGCAGAAGTCCAAACACCAATGGAAACGTGTGTCCTTGAACAAAGGCATTGATGGAATAGATTTGCTTGAATTGAATGTTGACAGTTTTTTAACAGTGTAAACGAAGTAGTATTCCCCAATGAATGGAGGGTTGGTCTGATGTAATTGGAAGAAAGCCAAGCGCTGACCCAACAGATATGAATCTCTCCGCGCTAATGAATTATGGTTCCTCCCCACGGGATTTTTACGGATGACTGGAACTCCGGAACATTAACATATGGCACATGTAACCGACAGGGATTTCTTACCGAGCTATCAGATTTCTCTTTCATTGCACAGAGACAAAAGGTCCTTGTTTAACACATATATATTACAAACACACATGAATAGAAAGTGAGCATTGTTAAGACATTGGTCGCATGCAACTGTAAAGTTTTATTCAAATACACCTCTTAAAATGTGTTGGACGCAATTTTGCATTGGTGTGATCATTTGCGTATTTGTTCGGAGCAGTAACAATAACTGCTCCTCTTAGACGTCCGTGCACCAATATCATGCTTGTTAGATGAGCTTGCACGCTGTTCTCCCTCTCACGTTATGTTTGTACATGCTGTCGTGTTAGAGCGATTAATAAAGCTCTTTACTCTACAGACCTGACGTTTCCAGTTAGTCTTGTGTCAAGCTAACTTCGAGGGTAATATCCTACCCTACTGGCAATGAGTTTTTTCGGCGTGGGTAACTGGGCCGTCCGAAGTAATGTATCAAATGTTTGCAGATATGTGGCTAACTTTCCCATATGATTCATAGATTTTGATCCGTATAGTATGAATCACATTGTAGTAGAAGGCAGGTGATCGCCCAAGAACGTCATGTCAGACCACCTGACTCCGGCCGTACGACCGATGTCGGCTACTTATTGACAGAAACACTAGAGATCAGTGGCCGAGGCTATGAATGGACAAAGACTCCAGGTGACCATTACATTTCCTGATCGACAACAATTTAAGTGCTTTACTTTCCTTGATGATGGAATGATTTAACACATGTTGTGTTATAAATGTTGATTCTTTTCTCAAAGTGTTCTAATTTGAGTATCTTGCTAGTTATTTGAGGCATGAAACCTTACCACTCCTTAAGCACAAAAGTGCCAAAAAAGAAAGACAGAGGAACGGGAAGGAAATATGGCTGGAAGGTTGATGGATGGGTTTTAGAAGCAAGACGCCTATCCCTGATTAACTAACTGTCAGGATGGCGAGTTGTGCAAATGTGGGTTGGTTGCGGCGTTAATAATGCTATTCATCTGCTGAATAATCTCAAACCCTTCCAATACAGGTTTCATCCTGACTTTGAAAATGGAAAATAGTTGATGTGAACTCATGTCAAAGGTTTTGTAAACCAGTGAGTTTTGATATCGCGAGGAATACTGAAAATGGCAACTTGTTATTAGCATGGAGTATAACATTCGTATACGTCACACAGCTGAATGTTGGCATCCTTCACTTCACTTGTCCACATTCTGTTCATGTTTTAGGCTTCCTAATTAACAAGTACATGGCTGCTTGAACCTTGTAAATAGCATCGCCCGCGAGAACCAGCCAACAGATTCCTGGGCCGAACATTAACGGTCACAAAGCGTTGTGCAATAAACGGTTAGATGCTAGTGGCCTACACGTATTAAAGGTGTGAGATGCCCGACACTTAACGCGTCATGAATTCAACCCGGTATAGCACCACATTCCAACGCCGAAGCAGCTCGTATAACAGTACCAATTCAACTGACAAGCCACACGCGGCCACGCGCAAACGTTACCATATGAATAAACAGTAACTATGTTTACGGCCCTACGTTTACGGGGGGGGGGGATATTGGGGAGTCTAATTTGCTACTATTCATGCTGCTATACTTTACACGAACAGATAGGATAAAAATTCTAACTGAAACCATTTGTGTGACCAATTGCCAGATATCACACTTGTCGCTGTTCTGGTTTTTCTCTCTATGCTCTCTGTGTCATAATTATATTTGCTCTCGTGCCGTCTAAAGATAGGTTACATAACATCTGCTAGAAGTTTTGTTTGTGTTTAGGCGACTGAATGTACTATTTTCATTTTGCCTCAAACGCTTTGCTTTTCTTTACAGCAAATAGCACACGACACGAATTGTAAAAATCCAAGTGCGTTAAAATCTGAATAGGAAATGAATGTACAGAGTGAAAAATGTTACATTATTGTTGTGCATGGGAGCATCTTTTAGCCAAAAACACAATGTCGAATCCATTTGTTTTGTATGCAGAATTACAGTCGTGACTTCATCCTCTTTACAAGCTTTGGACCACATAAATGTAAGCTTGGCCTTCTTCTTATTCTTCTTATTATTAACATCATTTCTGTGCACATTTCCCTTGCTTAAAATTCACTGAAAATTGGTGAGACAATAGAGTAGTATGCGAGGCTTTCTTTTCGGACGATTTACATAAATTCCCACATACATCTGTATGCGTAAAATAAGGCTGACTATAGGCCTTAGAATAATCCCAAAGATTTAAATAACGCCAAAAAGATGTTTTCCATGTTCTGCGCACGAAACTCTAATCACATTTTCAGACTAATATTCGACATCACCTAATCTGCTAATTCCTCCAATGTGTATTGTAAATATGTTATGTGTATTGTAAATATGTTATTCTTCACTATCAAGTTTTTGATTATATAAATGTATGATGTATATAAGTTTGAGGAGACCCACTAGTGACCCATGGGTTGTGGGATATCCTCAGTAAACAAATAAAGAATTAAATTAAATTAAATTAAATTAAATTCCTCCAAAGCCTCTGGGTACTGGTAGACTCGTAATCCATAAAGTCAAATGATAATTAAATTGGTTGCCAAGAAGCCAATAACAAACAATGCAGATGACATCCCATTTGTGGTATAGCCATTTACACATGAAAAAAGTTTATTGAACAAAATTCGTACAACTTCATGAAATCTCTTTTTTATATATTTTCTAATCAGATCATTCTAAGCTGTAGTTTCTGGAAAGTGGTGCGTATTAAGTACGATGCATGTACGATGGTTACAGTTTAAACTTTTCGTTTTGTAACTTAAAACTGGCTGTCCAGAATCGACTACCGCTTAGAAATTCCACATTTGTAAGGCACAGTACATCCATGAATGATCAAAAAAAATCTCAACTCGTACATTATTAATCTGCGATCTCCATGAATACATGTTGGTGGTACATTTTACAGTTGCCGTCGCGCTTCTAAGTCATCCAGAGCGCTGGCAGCGTGATACGCTCAGGGCTGACACATACACTAGTAGGCTAATGCAGGACTCAACAGCATCTCCGTCAATCAAATCCGCCGCATCCCTCGAGTCAGATCAATGAATATCCGCCACATAATCAGTTCATTCTTCAGACGCACAGTTCTTAGGTTTAACAAAGTTACCCAAGAGAAAGGTCAGCTTGGTTGTGTTCGCCAAGAAACAGCTTCTTTGTGATAACTGATTAGCGCCGCTGGGTTACGACCAGGAATATCAAGAATAACATCGGAATTCAGAAAAAAAAATAAAGACCGGAAAACTGCAGGCGTAAACAGTCTGTCCAGACTCGGAGGTAATGCACAAACCAAACTTTCTGTTGATCAGCATTCTCCAGGCAAGCGTCCTTCCCGTCCTTTGTGGTGAGGTGTGCAATGGCGGAAGACGGATATGGCGTGCAAGCACGTACGTCACCCATGGAAACAGCTTGTGAATACTGACAAAAGTCTGATGTTTATCTCTGGATAATCCAAATATTCTATGAGTAAAGAAACTATATCATTATCTAAGAGAATTGTAAATTGTGATGAAGATGATTACAATATGGAAAACTGCACCATAGAGTGTGAAACCCACACCACAGTCTGAAACCCACACCATAAAGTGTGAAACAACAGCGGCGACGACAGTGTGACAGTAAACTTAGCTCACATACTCTAAAAACTTTACCTTCAGGGAATTTAGCTAAACAAAGGGAAATTCCTTAATTTTAACTGAAATTCATTAGAGGGCTCTTGTCTAGAACTTCTCAAAATGCTGTGCTGTTCTGACATTTACAAAGGAACGACATATTATATACGAGAAGAAGCAAAGGCCTGGAGGCCGGACAGGACCATTCTGCAATATCTGGAAATTAAAATGTGATTTACCAAGAACAGCATACCACTACTTGTCACACACCACCCACATCACTCTGCCATTACTGTTGCATTATGTCAACACCCGACGCTGGCTTCTAATGTGACACACGGAAACTTTCAATTTCATCACTTTTGTGTTGTGATATACGGTAAAAATGTTGACTGCTTGTGCTTACACGTGGCTAAGGTGAGCTTTTCACACGGGCCATCACACCACGCCGGAATTGTTTCTATAAAGCCAGTGACTGCTTAAATCTTAATATCTGTTCTGAAAACAAAGTTTAAAGTCGATGTTAATTTGTTACTAACAGTATAACACACACACACACACACACACACACACACACACACACACACACACACACTAGATTTCGGTAAATGGTGGGGTGACCGGGTAGTTGGAAGAATGCCAAACTTGAGCCAATGGATGTGCATCTTACTGCGATTGTATATCACACTTTCTTCACCAAGCGATCTGTCCGTATGATTGGAACGCATGAGTATCAACGTATGATATCCTACATGCTCCGTCAATCAAATCCGTTGCATCCCTCGAGTCAGATAAGAAATCTAATATGAAGCTGGATAAGAAAGCCTTGCTGATTTCAATACGCATGTGGAATAAGGGTCTGGCTCAGTACATATGCACTGCAAATATACATACGTAGTGACCATTATCTTTAGAAATTGTTCCATACAATCACATTTTTCTGTTTAATGTTTTCAGGAGTTTTTTTTTATTTGTACAATTGGTTGCTTACTGCGTAGAACACGATAGATGTTGTATTCGCAAAGGAAAGTTAGGTGTCCGAAAAAAACCCATCAACCTTTGCTAAACATATGACGACCTTCTCGCATATTATTAAATTATGAAGCGTGTATTCTATAATTGTTGAAAGCAAATCATCGCCGTGGAACTTCACGTAGCACCACGCGGTTTTAACGGCGCTGTAGCCTGGCTAAATTATTGTTCTCAACGCTCCGGAGAACTAGATAGACCGTCTGGTCGCAACAGGCCTTTCTGAACCTTTTAAATACATTGCATCACTTTAAAGTGACAACACATCATAGAAATGTCCGCAAGCAAGTCAGGGCGCCACGTCCCTGGCCTAAAATATTAAAACACCCGCTGTGGGCGTCTAAGATGTCACGAACCTAAATAACACACAGCTATCCATTTCTATAAAGCTTTCAACAGCCTTTATAATATATGACTATGTTGTGCTGAAAACACGTCCTCGCTGTTTATTTATAGCATGACAAGAACACAGGTGCTTCAGTTTTTCGTGAAGAAAAGGCTGATGACTTCACTTCTACCTAAAGACCGAGCTGTTCCTAACACTCTTGGGTCATTTTTTGATACCGGTGGTTATCTCTTTATCATAAGACTTCTACGCCGGAGAATTCAACCAACCTCTTGAGAAACATTATTTGGTGTCAAGTTACATACAATCAATCAAAACGATTGAGATCATATCTCACCCTGTACCAAAGTGTAGTTCTGTTTCGTTATTATATGCACCCGAGGCATAAATATTTACTTGAGAATAACTCTGCGGCGTCATTCAGTCCATCTGTCTGTCCATCGTTGTAAACATTGTATGACTACAGCGTTTGTATCGAGGTGCACCAAACTTGCACCACATGCATACACTTAGGCTTAGGGAAGTACCATATTCTTCTTGTGTAACCTAGGTCATTTTGGTCATTTATCATATTTTGATACCCTTCTAAACAGATATCTGTTGACGTCCTTCAGCAATATAAATTACCAATTTATACCACGTGTGGCCATAGTTGTCTGAAACAACCGTAATGTGTTTTGTCAAGGCCGTTGAGTCTGTGCCTCCATTACCTTGTAAATCCGTGGATCGACCAGATGGAATAATATGGCGTAAACCTACAATAACATTTATGTTCCATATGGGAAATTCTCGATGCTTTTGCATATGAAGTGCATTTAAATTGTTGTAGATGTCACTAGCCATTATATTCTTATGTACACAATTGGTGGATGTGATGGTTTGCCATTGATGTATCACAAACAATTTTAAAACTACTGATGCGTCCAACAATACACGTTTCCTTTTGAGCTGTCAGTGAAAAACGTCAACGAACTTAACGTCAAAGTACAGATGTGCAGTTAGCAAATGCCTGTAATTTAACCTAGGAGATCTGTATTTTTCACGTTTTGTGAATCCAATTCTTGTATTACTAAGAGGCAGGTCGATTTGGGTCGTTAAAATGTTCGTATCTCAATAGCTTGGAATTGGATGAAATATGCGTAACAGTACTGTCAATTGTCTCAGATAAAATACTGATATTGTTCAACAACATAGTGAAACATAATGCCTTGCTGGTGTATGTGTGTTATGTGCACAACAGCCGTCGGCTTCTAAATTTAGCTTGCCACTGTTTACATATGCTGAGTTCAGGGCCTGCTGTCTGCCTCTACCTAAGAATGCTCCAGAATACGCTCAGTTCGGGGCCTGTTTATTTACAACAAGTGTTCAGGAATTTTCTTGTTCTAGACAATTCCACCAGTCTATATAAGACCTATGAAAGCAGGTCAAAAGGGGAGAAAGGAGAATTATTGAGAGTCTTGGATGCTTTCGCTGTGTGTTACTTTAGTAGGCCTTTTGTGCTGAATTTTGGTGTCTTTATAGCCTCTGGCTTTGTTATATCTCCACCGAGCACTTGTTCAGTCCGAGCTTGTATATTTGATTCGTGCTCTTGTGTACACAGTGCTTATTAGTACACGGACCCTGTCTGTGGAATTTTGTGTATATTTCGTCATACACTCAGTTATACTGTGGATTTTCCCTCTTGTGAATTTGCCTCTGAGCATTTATGCCTGTGTGGTATATATTGTGGAATATATGCGTCCGTTTGGACTTGACACAGTAAGTACTTTAGTATTTGTATAGATACTGCTATCCTTTTTTGTTAACCTTAAGTACTTTGGTATTAGCGCAGTCTTATTATCTGTTCTTGTTAAAGCTAATAAATTGTCGTAAAATAAAATCTGCTGGTTTTGGTTACTTTTTTGTGCGGCTAAACTGTCGTGTATTTCGAACAAGCCATCTCTTTATAATACAGACAGTTTGGGAAACCAGTAGAAACCTTCCCCAGAGGCCAAATAGTGACCATGTTTGAGAATGGAGTATCTTAATATTAACCGCAAGGCAATACATAACTTAAAACAAGAAAACTTGTAGGAAAAAATTACTATCTACCTTTACGACTATATGACGTTTTTGAAACTTTAAACAAGAAATTGCCCCATGCGCCTGAAAACGGTTTACATTTGATGGAATAGAACAAATTATCCTAAAATACAGCGCAGATTGACCACTGGGAATGTGTTCAGTTTACATGGATTCCCGGAAAATATTTATTGTTTTATAGATTTATATATATTAAGCGTTACTTTCACTCGAAAAGGCCACACGCCTCCAGACCAAGCAGTTGGCTCGACGATAACTTCAGGGCTTTGATTTGTTTATTTATTTATTTGATTGGGGTTTTATGCCGTACTAAAGAATATTTCACTTATACGACGGCGGCCAGCATTATGGTGGGAGGAAACCGGGCATAGCCCGGGGCAAACCCACGACGATCCGCAAGTTCAGGGCTTTAAACACATGCCTGATAAATTTGTATTTGATGTGTAATTACTGCCGCGAAGTTGTAATATTCTAGCCCATGAATACATATGTGGCTACGTATAACGTGACATGAAAGTTAATACGGTATTTGTATTGGCCAACATTAGATATGACTTTATCCATTAACTGAACAAGATATGTTAAGATGAAAACAATTATTTAAAAAAAAGACCAACGTCACAAAAAATAAACAAAACAAAAAACGCATCTCTAATCCGTGTTACATTTTAAAAGCTAAAACCCGTGCTATTGTCTTAATCTCATTCTGTACTTCATACTGTCTTAATATTCTTGAGTACGGCGTAAAACACCAATCAAAAAAAAATCATTCTGTCTTCAGTTGCGATGGCAGCCAGCGCGCAGTTTGATTACTGCTTGTGAAGGCATTTCAAGTTAATCTGAATTTCAGTAACTAAATAGTGAACAGTTGATTAATTCAGCCACAGATGAAAAATAATATACATTGGCCATCGGCATGGAGAGTAAATCTAGTTCAGCTACGACAGCCTGACATGTGTAGCTGGAAAATGGTTACACATAATTCAAAATTAACTCTGCGGATTCGACAATTATCGAGGTGAGGTAAATGCGTGTATATAGGGATCTATCGTAAGATAACGTGAGAGAATATTCTTTTTCATAGCCATATCCATTGCACACACCATGTAGACAATCAGTTACATCAATCTCCACATCAAAAGTAGTGTCAACATATTGGGGCAACTAAAAACAGTGAACCATTCAGTCAACATCGACATGTGGGTTATGTCAAGGTGAAGAAATGTTCTTAGGACTCGATACCAAAGCGTCAATGACGTGTTTAGCACTGAAATAATTAGTCAGGGAATGTCTTGTACAGGATAATAGTACACGTATACACAGAACAAAACTCCCAAGAGCTTTGCATGTTTTCCCTACGACTTGAAGTTTGTCTATAAGAACATTTGAATTTTGGAAAAGCAGCTTGCCATTAGGGCAGTGACTAGGTGTCATCAGATGTCAATCATCATCCATATTTTCATCGTTTTTTAGTTTTGTTTTACGTCACTTTGCTCTCTTTTTCTTGGCACGTAAAAGTGTGAGAAGTGTTGGGGACGTAATGTCGGATTCACGTTAGGAGCGTTCTATCCTGTATGTGCTTTTCGTATGTTTGGCCACTTACATGTAAAAATTTGTGGTCGAGGTCTGTGTTCTGGCAAATGTTTCTGTCCTTTATGACCATATTTTATGGATCTTTGATGACCACGATTAAATGATGGGAAATGACTGGCCTTTCATCGATGATCAACGTCAGCCGAAGGTGTCCATGGCTGAGCGATTAGTGTTATAGCTTCTGCACATTACCCAGAAACATCTCACCCGAACGGGGTCGATGTGAAATTCCAGCTTGTGTTGGCTTCCTCTCCCGTCTGTCATCAAACTGTGAATAGTCGTTGGTTTCCTAGGATCCTGCCTGATTTTCTCCCACCATAATTCTGGCTGCCGTCGTATTTTAAGTGAAATATTCTTGTGTAGGTCCTGAACAAATCACATAAATATATATATGCAAATGAAATTCAGCTGTTGAGGAAACATCTGTGTCTTTCAACAATTGTGATTCTGAAAAATAACACTTTTTGAGCAGCAGTGTATTTTCCACAAATCGACCCTCGGTGTCGTCCACTCGTACACCTTACCACCAACACATAAAGGAAATATTACAAAGCACCACTCGTTAAACATATGTAATAAATCAATAATTAATTAGTGAAACTGAACGATCCAAAGTCACAGGTGATGTCATCGGATGTATACGCTCCAACACGTAGTCCTTCATATAGCAAATGAGAAAGCAGACTGTTTTAGTTAGACAGGTTAGAGCTGCTCACTACTTAAACAGCGCAACTGGTAATCCACAGACAATTGTTATTCACATAAATTAGGCAGTCACGATGCTGCTGCCCGAAATATTGTTTTAGGTGACGTTTGCTTCTGCTTAAATCATGGATCTCAAAATAGTTAGTAAATATCTGGACCATACAGCGTTATCAAATGTAAGACGTAAGGAAATGTCTGAGGAGTGCTCCGTTGAACACCAGACGATCAATTATAAGTTCTGGCTGGTTTTCAATTAGCTGTGAGACGCCTCACTGGGACAATTCTGCATGAAGACCTTCCTACATCATAGAATGAACTTACATCCCTTAATACATAATATATGATATTAAGAATTTGAGCAATCTGTGGAGGCCCTACTTAATTTTGTCCGGGAGTGGGAGGCCAGTTACAGGTCTAATATTAATGAAAACTGCGTCTTAGTGTGGACGGAGGTGGAACTGGTACTACACACAAGATGTAACCCACAAGCATGTAGCTTTAAGTCATTAGAGAGGATGTTGCCTGGATGTGTTTGTAAGGGGAATATGGCAACCATAGTGTCGTGGCGAATAAAAATCGCAAGTTAGAGCTCATTGATTACTGGTATCTCTTGAAATCAAATTAATATTGTTGACACACCAAAAGAATTTGCTTATCAGTGCGCATTAATTTGTAATAGATACGGCTGTAAACACACCATATTCGGTGACAAATTTGATTTGATGCGTCCAGTCCACGTACGTAAGTGGTTTGAGAAATTCTAGTCGACTCTGCATGGTTCTGTTATGTGGTGTACCTATGGGAAAATTTTCCACTGAATTTAATTAGATTATGACAGAGCATGTGTTCAAGACACAGATTTCCCGAGTTATATCGGAAGTTTATTTATTTATTTTGATTGCCGTACTTACGAATATTTCACTTATACGACAACGGACAGCATCATGGTGGGAGGAACCCACGACTATCCGCAGGTTGCTAGTGGGTACTATATCGGAAGTGGGACGTATCGTAAAGCCTTTACAAAGGGATTCCAATCAAACGCCGCTTTCGGAAGCCCATGGAATGAATTCAGGGTGTCCATGTTAATCTGCATGGGAAGTCGTTGTGTCTGAGTTTGAATGAATACAGATCGATTGGACTCGAAATAAATTAAATAATATTGTATAGGCTAAATCAGCATTTCAGGAGTCCTGCCAGCTCATGCAGACATGAGTAAGAGAAAGTGGATGCGCAGTGTTAAGCATCATGATGGCAGTGTGAAAGCGGTGAAATCATCTCAGTCTAACTCAGTCATGGTTTTATCCTGTTGTTTGTAAATGCGCAAACAGTACAGTGTGAGAGATTGCACGCCTCTAGCACCATGGCTATAAAGGAATAAAGATTCGATTCTGATTGGTTGGCTTAAGAGATATGCATGCTACACCTACTTAAGCGGATTTTTTTAGGTGTGACAGATTTTTTTCAAGGCTGACCAAGGCTACAGGGTTTAACCCAGAAAACCGCATCGCCATAGACATCGAATATAGTGATGTTATTTCAATTTATTGGACGCCAATTGAGTAAAATTACTCAAAACTCTGCGTTGTTATCACATATGGCATATACAAAAAGATTAAAACAATGCAAAATAAAATCCCCAGGTCTTGGGAAGTGTAATCCATCAGTACATGCTGTTTTATGCAAGAAGACATGTGCAATGTAATTCAAGACATACGGCATAGAGAGTAAAACCAGAGCAGCGACGTCAGCGTGATAGCTGGCAAATGGTCACCCGTAACCGGTGAAATACGGCCTCTTGTTAATTTACCTCGGTCAACATCCTCACACCTGGGATATTGATAACCTGGCGTTCTTGATAGAGCAAGAGTTCGAGAACATAAAACATTGTCCAATTTTTGTGGTTTTCTCATACGTTATGTTTATTTCTTTTAGTAACTGAATTCAAACCGTGATTGTTGGCTATTCTAGCCACATGAAATGAGTCTCCATGTCATGATCGATGTCTTTCATCATTCAGTGTCCCAGGGAAAGCTCTTTTGCGTGGACAAGTTCACAAGCCAATCCACAATTTGTAGCAAAAGCTGCTGCATGATATGATTGGTTTATTTGCCCAGGCGACATTTGACCACTCAGTAGTTGTACGTTTGCTGTGATCATTACTGGTGACAAGAGGACAACTATCTACTCGTTAGCTAGTAAGTGGTCTGATTTGGGCTAACAAGGAGTGAGATTGCTTTTGTAGCTCGAAAACAGGCGTAGGTCGATTTCCAAAACACAACGTACGGTCCAGTGGATCAAGCCGTCGTGTTGATCATACAGATTATGGACAAGCAGATCTTCCTGTGGATCGGGTTGTGTCACAGATGGTCACGCAGATCAGATGTTCGTGTTGAAGAAGTATTGTATGGATCGGATGGTCGTGAAGATACGATGGTCGTATGGGTCGGATGGTCGTATGGATCAGTTAACCGTGTGGTTCAGATGGTCGTGTGGATGAAATGGTCGTAAAGATCAGATGGTCCAGTGGACCAGTTAACGGTGTGGATCAAATGGTCGGGTGGACCAGTTAACCGTGTGGACCAGATGGTCGTTTCGATCTCGGATGACTGTTTGGAACGATATGTCTACTAGGCGGCGTTATACTAGATTTGACCGACATGAACCTCATTCTAGAGAGGATTGTCATGTACAGGTATCAAATCTAGTAACATTTTAGAAGCTCAGAGTATAAATGGTAAAGCGATGTTGACGCCACGACCAGATGTATGGTTGGTTGTCAAGAGGACAAAAGTCTTAATCAAACGACCGAAGAGCCTTTTTGTTTCTCCCATGTTGGATATATTTCTCCATTTTTTGTATATCTCTTGGCGTCCAAAATTTATGAATTTGCGGAGTTATTCTTTTCTTCAATGCTCGTATATGAAGACATTATTGAAGAGATAAGCTATGAGATACGTGAATGACGGAAAATCAATGGACATAAAACCTGACGAGAAACCTGGCCGACTGTGCTACAGCAGTTATTGTCAGATATATGAGGCTGGATGGTTGTATCCATGGTGTTAATAATCACTTGTCATCTGTAAGATGGAGGCTAAGTACGGCAAAACAACTCAGTCAAATAAATAAATAAACAGAAAAGAAAGAATAAAAAGGTTTATTGTGAAAGCTGGCTTGGCATATGACCGTCATTGATATTTTATATCCGTACCTCAAGAGATAAATGCATCCAAATCTTAGTTTTCAAGTCATATTTTGTCGCTGGTTCATGCAATTTACATTC
This sequence comes from Liolophura sinensis, assembly GCF_032854445.1. NCBI lineage: Eukaryota > Metazoa > Mollusca > Polyplacophora > Chitonida > Chitonidae > Liolophura > Liolophura sinensis. The sequence continues at coordinate 7,390,587 of NC_088303.1, read as the reverse complement.
ATGCGTTTTTTGTTCTTTGTTTTCTTTTTTTTTTTCTTTAGTAAAATCTAAATCAATACTCTCAACGACAAGTACGCCGCTGAAAGAAATGCAAAACAGAGGTAGGTAAATATAGACACAGAGTATTTGAAAATGTTTCTTGAAGCAGGCAATGAAGGCAGATAGTGGAATAAATAACAATATGTTAATTAATTATGGAATGGACCAAAATGGACAACATCAGTATGTCCTGCAAGGAATTTTTTTCCTTTAAAATATGAGAAACATCAACATTCCGAAGAGTATGATCAAGGTAAAACATTCAGTAGCAAGATGTTGTGGTTTGCTACTGCTACAAATAAAATTGGAGACGGGCAGATGCTCATAATGAAAAAGCACTACATGAAACTTCACTCATTTCCTTATGGAAAAAAAACTCGGCAATATAGCGGTCTTTATTAAAATTTGAGTGTGGAACTCATGGGCGTTATACACTCTGAAAAGTTGCTAAAACTGTATATCTAAATCTGTAAGTACATAGGAAAGCAGGAACATGGGGAACAGAAAAGTATTACCTTGTTTGAAATGCATGACTGTCATCAAAACGTCTATCTCCATGTATTATGACAATTATTGTGAGAGAAATGACTTCTAGTGTCCGTGCAAAGCATGTCGCCTAGACAAATAGCCGACATTCAGAACACTTAATGTTTATGTGACATTTTTTTGTTGGTGTGGTATTGTCTGTGTGGTTAGTTTTCTTCGTTTGAGGACTAACTTATCTGAGTCTCTCAGGAAACAGTCACATTGTGGACATATGCAAAGTCTTCTTCTTTCGAGGCCCAAATTGAGCTTATTTGAAAGGTGCAGTCGATGAGGAGCTATGAATTCAAGCGGGTTCGTGCATGCACTGTCCGATAAGGTATGTTGGAGTCACCAGACACATCCGACGTATGTACTTGAATATTAGCACACAGCCATTTCAGAGACGTTCAAAAGCCGACTGCACAATGTATCGTACATGTAGTCTTTCTCCCAACGCCCACCTCACCCCAAGCATCCAAACACGCACCCACTCCTTGTATAACAGTCCTGAGTTTAACAGAACGTGCTCTAGAGTTTAACAGAACGTGCTCTAGAGTTTAACAGAACGTGCTCTAGAGTTTAACAGAACGTGCTCTAGAGTTTAACAGAACGTGCTCTAGAGTTATAACACTCCAGAGTTATGACACTTGCGTGCCAGGAAGTCTTACATATGTACGTATAACTTACCAGACGGTGAGCAAGCCGAATCCAAACAAAGCAAGACGGGCACATGCGTGTGCAGAGTATTTATCCTACTCCCCGTTTGGGCACATAAGTGGCTCGACTACTACAATGCGTGACACCAAAGACTTGGATCAAAGCATACGCGAGCAGGGAAGGAAGAAAATTATATATCAAAAAATGTATACTTGTGTATGCCAAACTAGCATATGAGGCATAACGGCAAACTCAGTGGAATAATACTGTGCTGCGCAACCTCTGCTCATAATTTGTGTCTGTGGCTCCAGACGTGAAAAATGGTTTTTTTCTAGGCCAACTTCGTGTTAAACGTCATGGTAATATCTGAGCACGGCCTAGTGCCTCTATCTTCAAACTCTGTGATACCCCACACGGATATAGGTTAACAATCACTCGAGTTTTTTAGCGTTAAGTTTGTTATTTAACATATAAAGTAAGACATTTGTCACAATATCCAATAACTTTTAAAGAACAAAGGAATGAAGTAAAAAATCAGTGCGCTTGGAGATCATCCTGACGGCAAAACCCAGTTACTACTTAATTAGCGTCCAGGTAAGTACTGGGGCCTCCGTGGCTCAGTCGGTTAGCGCGCTAGCGCAGCGGAATGCCCCCTGAGCCTCTCACCAATGCGGACGTTGTGAGTTCAAGTCCAGCTCATGCTGGCTTCCTCTCCGGTCGAAAGTGGGAAGGTCTGTCAAAAACCTGCGGATGGTCGTGGGTTTCACCCGGGCTGTGCCCGCTTTCATCCCACCATAATGCTGGCCGCCGTCGTATAAGTGAAATATTCTTGAATACGGCGTTAAACAACAATCAAATAAATAAATACCAAGTAAGTACTTCTGTGTCTGCTAGAATCTTAAACTCCAAAAACTGAACTAAGTCATGGCAATAAATTTACGTTGTAAATAACTGTTGCAACGAGAATTACATGTTACAGGGGGGGATGGTTATGTTTAAATGTCCAAAACTTGGCTGTTTCTTTCCACCTCAAAAATTATTAAATCGTTCGGTTGCAGGCTTTCCACGTGAAACAACGCATTTGTTAACATTGCTTGGTAAATCTGTACTGTCAGGAGTTATTATCCAAATAATTACAGCCTTTCCTGTAAAATACAGCTTTTTTTGATTACACTTGTCAAACGGTTGCAATGGTGGAAATTTTAAAAATTCAAACATTTTGCGCAAATTGTTCTTTTAACTGATTTTTGGGCCATTTAAAATCTTCTTTCTTCATTTAATGGCTGTTCCTTTTTGCTGTAAAACGTTTCAAGTCTTTTGCCAAAAAAAAAAACAACAAAAAATGACGAACGACATTCGCATTTAAACATAACCATTCCCCCTGTAACATGTAATTCTCGTTTTGCATAAGACAATTGAATCAATGTCACTCGGCAGCTACGGTTTCTTTTGAGTTTGGCTTCAGCGTTAAGGGACTATAAGAAAGTGGAATCACTTTGATGTCATTTATATTAAACTGTGAATCTACCAGAGGATAGTTTGCGCTTTAAACATTATGACTTGTAATATAACTTTAGCGTACGAATCTTTAATCACATGTATTGTTTTGTTTTATGGGAACCATGCGAATGTGTCATTTCACCTGTTTCGTTCATTATTACTTTGACTTCGATTTTCAGTATCTATACATGTATAAGTATCTCAATATCACTCAAAGGCTAACAGTCAAATAAATAGCCCAAGTATACCAAACAAACTGGTATGAACGTGATCACTTTTAGAACCTGTTGAGAACTGAAACAATCGACCATGTTCAGGGGTTAGCTTGTCAGAAGCACGAGCTAACTGCATGGCATAACCTACCGTCACACGGTTTAGATTAACGGACATCGGACAAAAAATCAATAGATCAAAGAAAATTGTCCTACTTTCCAAAATTTTCTGATAACAGACAAGAAGAGCAGAAGAGAATTGGCAAAGAAACTAAGAGCTTGTTAAATATGTCGTATTTCTGTTTCATTTTGTATGTTTAAGGCCCACCACAGATTTTGATACACAACATTAATGTACAAAAAACGCGTATTGTATGTTATTAATATGGAGTTTTGTATATGGTCAAATATCGACAATATAGAAAATAACGACAAAGTTCTGAGCTTTATTCTTGGGGTGTGGACATGGCATTAAACCACAGTTTTCCTAAGGCGCCATCGGTCAGTGCAGACATCAAGTAGACTGCTGTGGCTAGTTAATTCTAGTAGACATCACAACAACTTTGTTGGGGAGAGAACTTAAACCAGTGGTTCTAAACTGGTCACGCGTTCCCAGTTCGTCCATCAACGTCGTCTTTTACAAGTATTCCCGACCACTGGACAGAAAACTAGAGAGGTTACAAGAAATATAAAATAGGCCTGCAAAAAAAATATACTTTTTCTCAGCATAGCTTTCTTTCTTTTTGCTTTAAACCATACTCTTCCTTTCATTGTACCTTTTTCATGTATCTTTTAACTCCAGAAAACTGCGGCACAGAGTTATTCAAGTATTATTTGTCTGTCTCTAACATTACGTTAGAAGAGACATTGTTAATCCAGCTGGGCCGCTCTTCTTGGTGGAGATTAAAAGGATACTTCTTTCTAAATTACAAGTGAGTATTAGTCCGTCACATCGGGGTTGGGAAGCATTTTTGTTTCCTTACACGTTACACTTGCAACACTCATTTCATTTGGGTTAACGTTACATATTTAAGGCTTTGTTAAACAATTATTCGAATAGGGGTAATTTATTTCAGAAAGATTCCAACAGATGCTCTCTCTTCCACCAACATTCATCAATATGGCCGACAATGGGTATAAGTCTCCTCATGTTTCAGTTCGGCACTGGAAGTGGGGGCAGCAGTCTCTTTGCCAGCTTATTCACATTAAGAAAGGTTCTCCGTTAATGGGAGGAGCTAATGTACCACATATGTAATCAGAAATAATGTGAACACAGACATCCATCATGCAACAGTAAGTCGTAACATATGAGAAGTAAAGTGGTGCCCTAAATGGTGTATGTCCCTGCGGGTCTCTCCGGAGTGAAAAGAATAGGACCTCAGTCCTCTGGGCAAGATTGTCATAAACGCTTTCATCTTCTCCGTTGTGTGAAAGGCAACCGGGCAGCGATCTGTTTGCCGTGGGATGCGACCCGTAGTCTCTAAGACGGGATCCTGGTGGCTGAGGGCGTGTTGATATTGCGAGATCCTCACGTCCAACACACTCTTTAGCTTTAACTTCATCTCTTACTTGGAGAGAGACGGGAGGACGGATTGGCCCGGTCCGATCAATCCCCTTAGTCACAACTAAACTCTGTGTGGTCTCAAATTCCTCCATTACAACACACTTTAGAGAATATATATTATTTCTCAAATTTCGTTTGCGGGACTATGTTTGAGGGGCTGGTGCATGGGTCAGTGGAGTAGTAGGTGTCTGATGTGTGACCTTTTCATTGGGTGGGAGACGGAGGAGCTCGGGATGGGGAATTGAGTTTACTCATTAAGGTCATCTAGGCGAGTGTACATCATGTGGAGTCCTCGGTGATTTCCTGCTGGCTATCCCAGATTCAGGCACTGCCCATGTTCACTCTCCGTGGTGGGTGGGGAGCACGTGGGGTGAATCCTTATTGTATATCTATTATTTCTTCCTTAAATTTTTCGTCTAATGTCTCTAATGTATCTAATGTACCCATCAGGTCTTCCTCTCAGCCCACTTCGTCAGGTGCTGATAAAAAGAGGAAGGTGAAGGATTTGTCGGACTCACTTGATAATGGACAGGACAGATGGCCAGCTTTCATCGTTCTCTCAACAAAGAGTGAACAAACGCCTGCATCGAAACTCCGCCCATTCATTTTAAAAACGGCTTTGTAGCTCGCAGCGGGTACACTAAAAACGTGAAAAAGAAAACATTCGGGGACCTGAAACCAGCCCTGAATCCCGTATGGCCGGAGATACGGCGTGATAAGCCCCGGTGTGTCTGTCTGATTACAGCCCTGAATCCCGTATGGCCGGAGATACAACGTGATAAGCCCCGGTGTGTCTGTCTTATTACAGCCCTGAATCCTGTATGGCCGGAGGTACGGCGTGATAAGCCCCGGTGTGTCTGATTACAGACTGTTTGATTACAGCCTTGAGATCCCGTATGACAGGAGGTACGGCGTGATAAGCCCCGGTGTGTCTGTCTGATTACAGACTGTTTGATTACAGCCCTGAGATCCTGTATGACAGGAGGTACAACGTGATACGCCCTGGTGTGTCTGTCTGATTACAGACTGTTTGATTACAACCCTGAGATCCCGTATGACAGGAGGTATGGCGTGATACGCCCTGGTGTGTCTGTCTGATTACAGCCATGAGATCCCGTATTACCGGAGGTACGACGTGACACTCCCGATGTGTCTGTCTGATTACAGCCCTGAATCCTGTATGGCCGGAGGTACGGCGTGATAAGCCCCGGTGTGTCCTGTCTGATTACAGCCCTGAGATCCCGTATGACAGGAGGTACGGCGTGATACGCCCCGGTGTGTCTGTCTGATTACAGACTGTTTGATTATAGCCCTGAGATCCCGTATGACAGGAGGTACGGCGTGATAAGCCCTGGTGTGTCTGTCTGATTACAGACTGTTTGATTACAGCCCTGAGATCCCGTATGACAGGAGGTGTGGCGTGATACGCCCTGGTGTGTCTGTCTGATTACAGCCCTGAGATTATTACCCGAGGTACGGCGTGACACACCCAGTTTGTCTGATTGCAGCTCTGAGATCCCGTATGGCCAGATATACGGCTTGATACACCCCGGTGTGGCGGTATTATTACGGCCCTGAGATCCCGTATGGCCGGAAGTGCCGCGTGATACGCCCCGGTGTGTCCGTCTGATTACAGCCCTGAGATCCCGTACGGCCGGAGGTACGGCGTGATACGCCCGGTGTGTGTGTCTGTTTACTGCCCTAAAGTGAGCAAAGCGGTTTGACGAAGGGCGCAGTATCGCAGACTCAGACGTGACGAGGCCCATCTTACCGACCCAACCGTGATGACTGCGTCCGTATGGGAATGTGACAACTCAAAGACGGTTACTACGGAATTTTACTACGGAAGATCCAGTTCCACAATAGATTTTCCGCCGTATTGTGCCTAAACTGTGTACTGTCGATTGTAAATCATGGACTGTGAGAATGTGCTATGTGATGTGTATAGTGTGGCCACGTGTAGTGTGTTGTCTGACTTTGTGAATTGTACTGCGTCTACTCATTAAAGGTTGTACTCCTGAAGCAATGTCTGTCGTTTGTGACCTTCACGCTCAGATCATCTTGTGACAGGTTATAATCGTCATTTAAATATCGATAAAATTAAAACTGCATTAAAAAGGCACAGGAAACCGCATGTGGTCGTGATAACGAATATTATAAGTTTCTGAATCATGTACCGCCTGAGCCACTCGGGACTCTCTTGGACTTGCTTTTTCGACCTTGAAAGGCCTACGACACCATATGGAAAATATGTTATTTTCAGAGGCCTCTCGGATATCGGCCTTAAAGGTCGATTACCGATATTATTTTATATTATTTTTATATGATCATCAGTTTAAGTTACGGGTCGAGGCCACTATTTCTGACTCCTATGAGTAGAAAATGGGAATTTCTCAGGGCAGTATATTATCGCCATCATTGTTTAGCATAAAAAATCAATAACTTAGCCAAAACACATCTGCAGCTTTTTTTGAATAAAATTGAGAAATCGGCAACTGAAAATGTTTTTTTATTTTCAACATCAAAGACCGTCGGTATGCATTTTTGTAATAAACGGAAATTTCGTCTGGACCCTAAACTAAAATTTTGTGGTAAACAGATTAAAATTGTTGGTGAAACTAATTTTTGGGGTATAATATTCAATAATAAATTATCTGTTATTCCATATAAAAATGCTTAAAGCTAAAAGTACAGACGCTCTCGATGTAATCAAGGGCGTGTCCAGTACCAATTGGGGTGCTGACCAATATCTTTTATCAAATCTACATCGTTCTCTTTTAGGTCTAATTTGGGCTAACGGTCCATCTTTTACGGTCCGGCTAGGAAACCGTATATTAAAATGTTGGATCCTGTTCATCACCAAGGTTTGACGCTCAGTCTTGGTGCTTTTAAAACCTTTCCAGCAGAGAGTTCATGCGTAGAGGCTAACGAGCCTCCTTTATGTAACAGACGTATCAAAATCGGAGTTCAATATGCTAAAAAGTTTAAAGCTCATCCAATAAACCTTACCTACGAGTGTGTTTTTAATCCATCATATGTAGATAAATTTAATGAATGTCCTAGCAAGATCCCTTCGTTTGGTCTTTGTATAAGGGACAGTATTGTGGAAGGTAACATCAAGCTAGAGGATATAGCTCCGGCGTCTTTTCCGGAGTCCCCTCTCTGGTTCCGTTCACATCACAAATATATGTTTGATCTACGTAAATATATGAAATCTTTAATTCAAATCCTTTCATAATTTAGCAACATTTTGCTGAAATCAAGGCTAATTATCCGGATTATAAATATATATATACTGATTGGTCAAAGAATAGGGACAGAGTTGCGTAAGCGGCTGTCTTGGAACTGCGGTCGTCTTCCATCCTGTTTTGAATATGATGCTGAATACGGCATCAAACATATCCTGGTTGACTGTGCGGACGTTGCTCATGTTCGGCAAAGATTATACACAGACAGCACTATATATCTGATTTGTTTGAAAGCATTGCTGGCGATCCTGTTTTGAAATTGCGCTCGCCACGATATGGTTGGAAAATTGCCCATGTGGCATTAAGCCATAATCATTCGTTCATTTATTCATATTGGTGTATTGTATGTAAACACGTCATGGGCGATCAAGATACCTTGGCATCGTGGTTCTGTGCCCAAATGGTGCAATATATATCATTCGCACCTATAAGACCTCCAAATAATGGAAAAGCCAAGCATTTAAATCTGCTAAGGAGTTGTTGTTTTTTTGGGTTTTTTTTCGTTTTATCGATTTATCGATTGTGTCGTCAGCCATCCTCTCGATTATGTAACTTGTTTCTTAACTGTTACGTGTCCATGCCCCAATATGGCGTAGCTTTTGGTCTCGCGTAGCCGGGGGAATATCCGCCCCAGTTTCTGGCGTACAACCAAACTCTGGGGTTCTCCGCCAAGTAAAAACTCTGGAGAACGGCGCTTACTACCGATCAAGCAGATAAGTAAATATCTTTTTCCGACTTTATTATTGTTTCTTTTTTATGTGAGAGATCGTTATTGTTGAGTGTATATGGTACACAAAGGATAACATAATGGAGAGTAAGATCAGAGAGTATTTTGGATTAACGTCGATGAACGAACACTTGTGACTACCATCGTTCATCACATACAGTAATTAAGATTTCATTCATGTTAGCAGTATAAAAAGTATGAAATAATCTGAGTTTTCCTCTAGTTTGAAAGTTCGTAAACTACACGCAATTTGAAAAAAATGCAAGAGTTGCGGCGAATTCTCGAGGCGACAATTTTCACCAGCCCAACCTCTTATCCTAAAGCCATGTAATTCAGGCTTCCCTGTGGAATTACCAGGTGGATTTTGCGTCCCCTGAAACTGATTTACTCGGCTTAGTGTGCCTGTATCTCATTGGGATTGTACCAGACGCTCGTATCTCCTATACTTGTAAATTGACAGGGTGATGAATTAAGTGTGAAGATTGCCAGCAGTAGCTGGAACACCGCTAACTAAGGTACTAGACCATGCCTCGAATCCACTGTAACACATTAAGCCGTCTACAGCCCTGTATACAGAAAAACGCTGACGTGAGCTGGCAAACACACCAAGCATTCACTTGTATAACTCTGAAGATGACCAGCGGAGATCTATTAATTGAGCTTACCCTGTAGCGTGTTTACTAGCATGTAGAACTTAACTTATTTGGGGGCACTTACGTCCAATGATGCAACCTTGAACGAAAGTTTATACAACTTTAAAATCAAAAATAACGCGGGGTTAAGTATTGTATTTTGTGCAGTTTTTCTCTTGAACAAATAGTGCATGTCACTTTGAGGTTTATATTTGACTGAATGAATGAATGATTATGGTTTAACGCACATTATTTCAGCCATATAGTGGCGAGAACAAGGTGAAAACACGTCGGCTGAGGTTTCCGATATGATGGTGAGAACATCAAAAATGAAAAATAAATGTTTGGTCATGTTTAAAAACAGATAAGAACAACCAAAAACAGTTAAAACTCGAAAAATCGGCATATTTAAAAAAATACATCAAGAAACCCATATGTATATATAACTTTTATCGATAAGTATTTATACATTAATAATAATTAAAAGTTATATCTTATGATAAGGGCCAATGACCTTCAATAATTTATAAATCATATATAGAGTTGACCGTGTAGATTCTCTGCCGAACATGGGCAAAGTCTACACAGTCCACCGGGATATGTTTGATGCCATATTGGGCATTACATCCGACACACTCGGGAGCACTGTCCCCCCCCCCCCCCTCGTCTAGTATGAAATTGTCTGTTAGACGTGAGAATGCCCAATATGACACCTCGTTAAAACTACTTGGTTGCTACGAAACATTTGAGAGATATAGTCATTGTAGCCAATGACAGGATGAATGGCATGCAGTTTATTATGGACCTGCAAGACCCATTCACCCTGCCAAAGGCGAAGAATGTATTTAAGAATGTTAGACTTTATGTCAGTATACGGGATTTTAACCCGAGATACAGATTTATACAGGGCAGCTTTCGCTTCCCTGTCTACGACTGTGCTTCCATGGATACCGGTGTGACTTGGTATCCAACAGAATATAATATCTTTACCTCTTTTAGTTTGTTTTCTATGTTTGGCTATTATCTCAAATATCAATGGAGTTTTAAATTCATTATTCTGAATTGTCAAAGGCAAGACAGCGAGCCCCTACACATCACTGCCCTCTGGCCATGCCCAGAGGAAACATATAATAAGGCCAGGAGTATAGCCCTGGCCTCTGCAGAAAAGATAGAAGATGAAGGGGGTAGAAGGTGGTACGTTGGTTATATAAAAAAGGCTCATTTGCCTCTAGGTATAGGTTCAGCCTCAGACCTTGGTGATGAACAGGATCCAACATTTTAATGTAAGACTTTCTCTCGGAACCGTAGATGATGGATCCATAGTCCAATTTAGACCTCACCAGAGAACAATATAAATTAAGTAAAACTGATCGGTCAGCACCCCAATCGGTGCTAGACACGACCTTTATTATATCGAGAGCCTTTGTTTATTTATTTATTTATTTGATTGGTGTTTTACGCCGTACTTTAGAATATTTCACTTATACGACGGCGGCCAGCATTATGGTGGGAAGAAACCGGACAGAGCCCGGGGGAAACTCACGACCATCCGCAGGTTGCTGACAGACCTTCTCACGTACGGCCGGAGAGGAGCGCTTTTGTACATTTAGCTTTAAGCATTTTTATATGAGGTATAAAAAATTTAGGTTAATATCAAATATTATACCCAAAAATTTAGTTTCTCCAACAATTTTAACCTGTTCACCACAAAATTAAGATCAGCGTCAACATGAAGTTTCCGTTTGTTACAAAAATGCATACCGACGGTTTTAGACGTTGAAAATCTCAAACCATTTTTAGTTGCCCATTTCCCGATCTTACTGAGACAAAACTGCAGCTGAAGTTCGATGTTATTCATATTTTTAGCTCGGTAGCATATAAGGAAATCATCCACGTATAAAGAACCCTCTGTGCCAGATGTTAATGTTTTGTTAGGCTATTTATTTTTATGCTGAACAGAGTTGATGATAGAATGCTGCCCTGGGGTACACCCATTTCCTGCTCGCAAGAGTCAGAAAGAGTGGACCCAACCCGTACGTTAAACTGACGATCAGATAAAAATTGAGACATAAATAAAGGTAAGCGACTTTAAATGCTGAACTTTTGCTTTATTATTTTTGCCCATATTTCAGACCTTACGCATGGGTGTTTTTGACGTAATGTCGAGGTTTTAGGCTAGTTCTATCGGCAGCTCGTAAAACAAGCTCGTTAAATTTTAATATAGGATCATCTGCTGCATTGAGAGCCTCACAGAACATCTCAAATGCGATGCAATCGGCTTTATCGAAATTCCACGTTCTAAGGAATTAGAAGTGATATGCTCTAGGATAATAGGAAAATGATCACTACCACAAAGATCGTCATGCACCTTCCAAGAAAAATCTGGGAGAAGTGATGGATCTGTGATAGTGAGATCGATACCAGAATAAGTGCCGTTACCCGGATGTAAATAGGTGGCAGCCTGCAGCTCGCTCTTCCTCAATACAATAGGTGCTAAAAATGAATAATTTTTAAGAGTTATTTTATCTTTGTCAAATGTCTTCAGGTGAGTTTTCTGAAATTATAGGGCACAGGGCAAACAGGTCGCTTCCCAGATGCCTCTCACACGACCGACAAGATGTGAGCCTATTATATTCACCGCGCTCACACTGGAGAGGTTAGTCGTCTTTTACAACCTAAAGGGCTGAGGTCCTGTTCTTATCACCCCGGAAAACCCACGAGGGAGCTTTCTATTTGAATTGTACATTCTAAGAATACCGCATAGGCCTCCCACCACTCCGACAAGAAAAGTACCCAAAAACTGAAAACTGGAGACAAAATTGTGTCAAACACTGTGCACGAGGTATTGAGTTCAACGACAATGTTAATCCAGCTTTTATGGATATGACCCCCGTGGGGCCTCCGGGGTGAAAAGAACAAGATCTCAGCCCTCTAGAAAAGCTTGTCGTATAAGGCGACTAACTTAGAGCTCTCCTGCGCCCGGTAAATATACTAGGCTGACATGGTCTCGATTTGTTTGAGAGGCAACCGGGAAGAGACCTGTTTGCCGTGACGTGCGACCCCGTAATCTTCGAGGACGCGATTCTGGTGGTTAAGAGCGTGCTTTCCTTGCGAGATCCTCACGCCCAACACCCCACTTTGACTCTTACTTGGAGAGAGACGGGAGGTCGGATAGGCCCGGCCTGATCAATCTTCTTGACCTCTGCGTGGTCAAAATTCCTCTGCGTGTCTGCTGTGTTGTGATCTTATTCAATGGGTGGTAGACGGAGGAGCTCGTGGTGGGGACATGGGTTTGCTCATTAAGGCGATCCTTGGTGTGTTTCCTGTTGGGCATCCATAATTCAGGTATCGCCCTTGTTGGCACTCTGTGGTGGGTGAACTTTTTATTATATATATATGCCATGTCTTCTTTAAATATTGCTCAGATTGTCTCTAATGTATTTATCACGTCTTCCTCTCGGCCGACTTTAAGAGCCGACAAAAAGAGGAGATTTTGTCGGACTCGTATGATAAATGGAATGAAACGGACAGTTGGCCGACTTTCATTGTTCTCAACAAAAGATGAACAAAACTTGGCCTCCAAAATTCATCTTTTTCTTTAAAAAGGGCTTTGCAAGGTGCAGTTGAAACCTTAAAAACATGACCTGGAGACAATAAATGAGAATGTCCACGGCAACAACAATCAATTATTAATTTCTGACACACCTGTGTTTACACCCCCTCACAATTCCCTGCACAGCTGTTAGGGAATACTTCGTGAAAGAGATCAAGATATTATTGCACTTTTGGAAGGGGAAATCTGTGATGAATTACAATCATATGGTGTTACAAGGGTGAAGTGCTTCACCACGAAGAAAGCTGGTAACATCCTGGAATCAAATACATATCTACTGACATTTAATAGTACCTCTGTTACATCATGCCTCTACATTGATTCGTACAGGGTCAATGTGGATTCATATTTCCCTAACCCAACACGTTGTTTCACTTGCCAACAATTTGGTCACGGCAAGGGCCAATGTAAAAATAAACTGATTTGTTTCCGATGTGGTAGTGAAGGTCATGATGGTTTCGAATATAGCAACACCTTCAACATCAGAAGCGGATGTGATGGATAAATCACTCCTGGGAGATCTTCCAGCCGATTTCCAAGGAAGGGTCGTCCCCGTCCAAACAGAAAAAGAAATCTCTTGTACGTTAAATTTTATTGAAAATACAAAGCTTGCCCTTTGTCTGAAGGAACTCACATGAAGACATCTGACAAAGGTACAACTCTTGAAAATTATTAACTTTATAGTACTTACTGTAGTGAAGACTAGAGAGCTGCAGGCGGCTGCTCCACCTTCTATAAATAACAATATAATTCACTGTCCTGTTCCTTTGGATACAGAGCTCCAGGCTGTGGCGGTTTCGTGTTTCATGGCCTGAAATAGTCACATTGTGTTCGTTATATGTTCCTCCGAACACTCCTCCGAACGTTTCCCAGTTGTAAAATTTGAAAAACAATGACCTAAACGGTTTATAATAATGGAAGATTTTTGTTCCCTTGACCCATTATGGGGCAGCAACAATACAAATAATATAAAACAAAATAATCGAAGACTTTTTATCTAAGGAGAAACTGTGTTATCTAAACGGTGGTCCAAATACCTATTTAGATCCAGGTAATTGTGCTTATCTATCGATCTCCCTATCACTCATTCATCGCTTTTCCCATTTTATTGGGAGATTTTTCTTGGAAAGTGCATGATGATCTTTGTGATAGTGACTATTTTCCTATTTTAAATCTTTAGAGCGTGTAGCTAGATGGAAATTCTATAAAGAAGATGGTATCGCATTTGATATGTTCTTCGAGACTGATATCACTCCACAGACTCTCAATGCGGCAGATGATCCGATATTAAAATTTTCTTCCGTTAGGGTTTTGGTGTGAAAAGAATAGGACCTCCTCACTCTAGGCAAGTTTGTCGTAAAAAGGTGACTAACCTCTCCTGTGTGGGTCCAGTGAATATAATAGGCTCACATATTTTCGGTTGTGTGAGAGGCAACTGGGGAGCGACCTGTTTGCCGTGGTTTGCGACCTGAAATCTCAGAGGACGGGATCCCAGTGGCTGTGGGCATGTTGGTCTTGCGAGATGCCGACCCCAACACACCCTTACTTGGAGAGAGAGACGAGAGGTCGGATGGGCCCGGTCCGATCAATCGGCTTAGTCAAGTCTTCCTCTGTGTGGTCCAATATTCCTTCATTACAACACTCTTAGAGACAAGATGTTATTTCTCAAAATTTCATTTGCGGGACTACGTTTTGAGGCGTTGGCTTAAGGGTCAATCGAGTTGTATGTGTCTGATGTGTGACCTTATTCATTGGGTGGAATGCGGAAGAGTTCATGGTGGAGAAATGGGTTTGCTCATTGAGGCTATCTAGTCGAGTAAACGTCCCGTGGAGTCTTTGGTGTGGTTCCTCCAGGGTATCCCAAAGTTCAGGCATCGTCCTTGTTGGGACTCCGTGGTGGGAGTATTCACCCTACCATAACTCGCAGAGACGAAGTAGTTTTAACGAGGTGCCATACTGGCCATTCTTGTTTAACACACAATTTTATTCTCGATGGGAGCAGTGCTCCCGGACTGTCGCAAAGCCATAAAGCACTGTAAAAAGGCCGAGGGAAGTTTCAGCCATAGTCCTTCCGACAGTAATTAAAATCAGATTCAGTCCAAGAGACGATCTTGTTGGCCGAATTTTGTTTCAGAGATTACGTCTAAAACACCTATGCGTAAGGCCTAAAACATGGTTTAGAAACCTTAAGGGCAAAAATAATAAAGCAAAAGTCACGCATTTGAAAGACGGATATAATATATTAACTTCCCCACCTGGTATATGAAATAAACTAGCTGAGACAATTTCTCAGAAATCTTGTGAAAATTACTCTTCGGAATTTCAACATGTTAAAAACCAGAAGGAGGAAATTTTCCTTTTCTTGTAAAAAATTTAAAAGATTGTAATCGTCGTTTCAATATCGAAGAAGTTAAAATTGCATTTTAAAAGGCACATGATACTGCACGTGGGCCTGATAACGTCTATTATACGTTTCTGAACCATTTACTATCTGAAACACGTGAGACTCTCCTTGACTTACTTAATAATATTTAGATACCTGGTGATTTTCCAGGAGAGAGGCGCGTATTATCTCGGTCCCCCAAACCGGGTAAAGGATCATACTGATCCCATCCCATTACCTTCCCATAGATCTTACAGCTTTGCCGTAAGACTATGGAATGAATGATAAATAATAGATTTGTTTGGTTCTTGGAAACAAACAATTTCTTAACTAATATAAAATGTGGTTTTCGTCATGGTAGATCTTCTATGTGATCACTTGTTCGTTTTAAAACTTTTATTCGTAATGCTTTTATTAATAATGAACATTTGATGTCGGTATTTTTCGAACTTGAAAGGCCTACGACACCATATTGACATATAGTATTTTCAAAGACCTCTCGGATAAAGGTCGAGTGCAGACATTTATATCTGAATTCTTATCTTATCGATAGTTTAAGGCTCCACTCTTTCTGACTCTTATGAGCAGCAAGTGGTGTTCATCAAGGCCATATATTATCGCCAACACCGTTTAGCATAAAAATAAATACCTTAGCCAAAACATTAACATCTGGAACAGAGGGCTCTTTATACGTGGATGATTTCCTTATATGCCACCGTGCTAAATACATAAACAACATCGAACGTTAGATGCAGCTTTGTCTTAATAGGATTAAGAAATGCACAACTAAGAACCGTTGGTATGCATTTTTGCAATAAACGGAAACTTCATCTATACCCAAAGCTAAAACTTTGTAGTAAACAGATTTACATTTTTGGTGAAAGTAAATTTTTGGGTATAATATTTGACAGTAAATTATCTTTTATACCCCGTATAAAAATCACTAAAGCTAAATGTACAAAGGCTCTCGAGATTAATCAAGCTCGTATCTAGCACCGGTTAGGGTGCTGACTGATTTTGTTTTATTAAATCTATATCGTTCTCTGGTGAGGTCTAAATTGACTATGGGTTCATCATTTATGGTTCAGCAAGGAACAGGTAAACTGTTTTAAAAACATGGTGGTTTTCGACTTTTAACTGTTTTGGCTTTTCTTAACTTGTTTTAAACATGTCCGAGCATTTTTCTTTAAGTTTTGACGGTCTTGTTGCCCTATTGAAAACCAACCATCGACCCCTCTTTTCAACTTGTTCTTGGCGCGATATG